>NC_063151.1:13587500-13887500 GCF_020921035.1 Rhodamnia argentea
ATAGAACAAAAGAGGGAAGCATAAAAAAATTGATTAGGTTTTTACGCTTCTCCCTTTTATATTAAATAACACTTAATGACTATAATATCCCCCAAACACTTGGTGGGGGGTTTTGATGGCCTCCAAACTCTAAACTTTCGTATGCAACCAACGGCAAGTAAACATGCATACACGTACCACTATATACCGAGAATGAGATGGATTAAAAATCGGCTTAAAGTTCACACCAAAATATGTCAAAAACTAACTATGAACTCACCCGCTCGTACTATTTTTACACAACGACCAGACCAATAAGGGAAGTTCTCGACTCCATATTTCACTCCTCAAGCATAACCAATGGGCAAGCAACATACCGACGCGAAGAGCCACCACCGGCAATAAAATGAAACAAGAACGACTCTAAAATCTCATAAGACCAGATAGAAACTCGACCCCGAAAGTCAGGGGTTTGAACTAATTCAAAACCTAATACTTAGGGAAAAAAAATCTAGGTCTGAAAAAAAAAAAAAAAAAAAAAAAAAAACCTCAGTTCGACAAGGCACGTTCGTGCCTCCATATCTCGACATCCACATTTCATCAATGGCAAAATTGAACGTCATTGTAAAGTACACAACGAGCCAAACACAACGAGCCAAAGAACACCCAAAAATAAGCATGGGAAAGCCACAAAACAAGAGCTTAATGTTGGTTGCTCAAGTGACAAACAGGCATTTCATCAAGCATGTTATATACGACGCAAAAACGACTAATCCAAGGACATTTTGAGCGAGGCCAAAGCATATAATCACTCAAATGGGGTATGATAAGCATGGAAACATGTATACGGGGTTTGGTTTGGTCCCGTTTGGCTCAAAAGTCGAACGGGACCAAACCAAGTAAAAAGCTTAAAACCAGTCACAGGCTAGTCGCGAAGGGGAATTCACACTACCTTTTCGAGGAACTCCGGTAATGATAGGAGGTGAGGGATGGCTTGATGCGTAGCGAGGTGTAGGAGAAGCTTAAGTGGGGGTGGGTGTCTCCAAAAGCCTCCTAGTTTGCTCGATATTCACTCTGAAAGACCCCCTTAAAATTAGCCTCGAGAGCCTGTGAGTTCCAGCTATGGGGCCGCGTTTTTCCGTCCAATTGTGAAAAACTCCCCGTCCAATTTTTTAAGCTCCCCTCTCATCCGTGAGAGACGTATAAGAGGCCATGATGAACGAGAGTGGTAATGATGATAGAAGAAATGTAATGATGAAAGGAAAAGGTGATGATGAGAAAGGGATGGCGATGATGAATATCCCTTCCCCTTTTCTTTCTCTTCTTCAACCGAAAGAAAGGAAGAAATTTCCTCGAATTCTCCTATAATCTCTCTTTATGTCTCTTCTTCTTCTTTTTTATGATTATGTTTCACCTTTCGGCGCATGACGATCATCGCCGTTCCGTTCGTCACTCATTCCCGCACCGTTGCAAATGCAATGCATGCTAAAAATAAATATGTGAGATGATTTTTGTTTAGAACGGATATTAGTTCCAATTTTTATGCAGAAATAACTGACAAAGATTAGTCAAAATTTAGGTGTCAACAATACATTCGACTTATTTAAGAGCCTAGGATGCCAAATCAAGCAACAGATCAACCATGCAACACCGTTTTCCTCACCATGCAAGCTTTATTATCAATCCACATACCCCATACCCAAAATTGGAGTTTCGTGCTAAAACAAGCGATAAATGGGCAAACTAGTGGTAAGGATAGATATCTACTTACTTCGGCAACGCGTACGAAGAAACGGAGCTCGAATCGCCTTTCGAATGAGCTCAAACCAACACTTTTCCTTTTTAGCACACGCACAAGAGAAACCAATGGAGGGGAGAGATGAGCAGCATTGAAGGCTGAGCAAAGACCACAGGAGTTCTTGGGTCATCGTCAACGAGCTAGGGAGTCGCCGACACAAACTTTTGAGCGAGCGAGAGCTCGAGCGAAAGGGCCATGCAAGAGAGAGAAGAGGATGAGAGGTAAGAGCTTCTTGAGGAAAAATGAAGAAAGGGATAAAGTGGGGGGTATTTATAGGGCTCAAAGTCGATGGGACTAGGCTAGATCGGTGGCTTTGTGCTCAATTCATGAACCAATTTCATTTCGGACTGGTTTACTCAAAACAAACAATCAAACACTAATGGTCCGTCTAACATATACCTTAACTAGTCCACCGCGCTTAAACTTATTAATCCCCAATCCTCATTCACTATAAATCAAGTCCTATATTGACTAATCTACTCGTCAATCCAAGCAATGGAGGCCTCTCCAGATTGGTGAAGTGGCCTCGCCGGCGTACACCCTCAACCCGGCGAGGCCTACCCTAGCCAACCACCGGAGGAAAATGGGTAAAAGACAAAAGAAGAAATAAAAAATAATTATTATTAATATAATGTTAAAATATGTACACGTCACGTCTGTACATCGAAGTAGCTGGCAAAATTAGCCGGAATGACTGAATTGGCTCAAAGTTAAAAGATTTAGGACTAATTAGCACCATTAAAAGATTTATGACTAAATTGGTATGAATGTAATATGTTCGGAACTTTCTGATACTTTTCCCTTTTTAAATGATTCACGTATACAATAGATTCGAAAGGCTAAACTAGAGCAAGAAGATTCCAAGCAAAATTCATGAATTTTGACCAAAAAAGATACTTTATAATTTATTTTTATTGCATTTATTGTATCTTTTATTTCCCCTAAATCTTAGGTAATGATGCGTCCATGGACAAGTGATTCTGTCTATGGTGAATTTCTAATTTAAATGTTTGGATGAGTGTGTAAAATAGTAAATGGACGATCACCACCTAGGCATATAAGACGTAGCACCAGCCAAGGATAAAGATTAAGATCAAGATAGAAGGTCACTACCGATATCAAAGGAATAACCACAATGAAAGGGCTTTAGGCTCACTGTCGCGACCGTCCCGGAAGATTTTATATATATATATATATATATATATATATATATATGTATATATATATATATATATGTATATATATATATATATATTCGGGATGAGTAGGGCTAACGAGCCGATCTTTTTTCTAGAAAAACTCCGGTTGTCGGCGGGAATTTTAGGGATCGCGGGTCTCTCCCAAGACACATTACTCTAATCGCGATGTCGGAGAAAATTTCATCGATATCGACCTTAGTGTGGTCGGATGGCATATGTAATGTGTACATACAATTGAAGTCACCACCGATCAATTTGTTGGAGGGTATGATCGGAAAACCCTACCGAGCGGTTGGGAGAAACCGTTCGGTTCTACGAGAACCAGAGATTTTTGGGTCCGGGGACTTGGTTACGCCAAGATTTTCATCGATGCCCTTTCGGTTACCGATGTCGAGTGATTTTCTAACCTATGAATTCATGCAGACGGACTTTCGGGTGAGGCAGACCCTAACGGTTCTAAGTATTCATGCAGATGGGAATTTTACTATTCTAACGGTCACATTCGGAAATTAAGAGCGCAATCAATGTAATCGCACACAATCAAATCAATCAAGTGAACGAGTCTAATATGGCTCAATCGGCCCACAGAAATGTCAAATTTGAGTTCCGGGGATGGTTCGGGAAAATTTGGGGCGGAAGGCCCGTAAAGGTAGAATGGTCATTTTTTGGGGTTCGGGACCCGAAAATCACAGAATCGGGGTCGGGCCAGTTGAAGGTGGCCATTTCCCATTTTTTGTGATTTTATGGAATTTTTCTAAATTTTCTAATTTTTTTGGATTTTTTATTTATTTTCTAAAAAATGTTGGAAATTTTCCGGATCAATGTGAATTGACCCTTGAAATCTCAAAAATTTTTGATTCGGACTATAAGAGTCCCGAATCGACCTTGAAATTTTTAGAAATTTTTTGGGAAAATCTGGGAATTTTTATGAATTTTCTAAGTATTTTTACAATTTTTTTGGATTTTTGGAAATTTTTTATCTATTTTTTATTTTATTTTTTTTATTAATATTCTGGACGGGGTCAAACCGGTCCAGGCCGTCCGCGACCTCTCTACACAAAAACGACGTCACATGCTATTTATTATTTATTTTTTTTTGAATTTTTAAACGTAATTTCTAATATTTAAAATATATGTAAAATGAATGGACGGCCGAGATCAGACCTGGAATTGATCTCGGCCGTCAATACCCTCTCTATCAAAACGACGACACTTCATTCTATGAACGAAGACGGCACCATATCACTTAAATCAAATGGGCGGTCACGATTAAATCCAACGGACTCGATCGGAGCCGTTCAATCCCTTCGCACATGAAACGACGACGCTCCGGCCTCCTTACCCTAAACGACGTCGCACAACCGATCAAACGAACGGCCGCGATTCAACTTTGGATCTAATCCGGGCCGTTCAACCTATACATACCTAAACGATGACGCATTAGACTCGGTGCATAAAATGACCCGCACCGATTAAAATCTTGGACGGTCACAATCTAATATGGACTCAATCTCAACCGTCTATTTCTATTGACCCTAAACGACAACGCTTTATCTTAGGAAATACGATGCCGTTTTTACATTTTTTATTTTCTGCCTAATATACTAATATCTGGAAAATACAAAAATCGAATCTAACGGTCCTAAATCAAATATAGCTAATTATTTCCACCGTTGGATCAAGTCTGACTCAGCCTATTCGCGCCAACGACTAGGCCGAGTCAGCAATGACCTGGACCAATCTACATGCGACACCTGGACTTTTGACCTTTTGACCGAGCCACGTCGGCTCGTCTCCTACCTCGCGACGACACCTAAACGGACAGCCAGACCTTGCCTTACTTCTAGCAAAAGGGAATCTTGTTGCCCTTGGCCCTCTTGCTCTGGCGTCTGCGTACAGGAGTATTTCTTACGTTGCTCGACTAATGTCGAATTCTGAAGAGGATGGTGTCTTGTCGGGTCCGCTCCGGATTCTCCAAGCCTGGGTCACATTCTACTTCCCTTTCATGTTTGAGAGCGTCCCTTCCTTCAATCCTAACATGGTTCCTTTGAAACTTGGCATACGATTACTCCAAGCTGCCCCCTCGAAGGTCCCTGGTGATGCTCAACCTTTTCGGTTCTTTCTTCGACGCCTTCTGTCTCATGAGGCTGATCTAATAGATTTCTTTCCTTACCGCTCAGGCGAATTCAACTCTTGTTTCAACTCTCGAACCTTAAAAAGGTTCAACTATCGCGACTTTTGGACCTTTGTCCTATTCCCTCGAGACCTTCCAATCCGGCTATGTCTTAAGGGGAGGTTATATCCTGGCTTTGAACCATATTCTCCTCAATCTTGCGCTAAGCGGTTCGGCTTTCGACAAGCAATGCCTATGCCCACTCCTTATCTCATGGATTTCCCGTCGATGGACAAGAAGATCTATAACATCAAGATCGATGGGTCGTTCACTCTTTGTGCCGAAATTACCACCATGATGTATCGGCGATTTTCGGGGGATATCCCAACAATACTTCGCTCTAGCCCCGGCGTGACTTCTGAGTTTACGACCTGGTGGACGTCCTTTGCCTTCGAAAGCCCTTTCGAAAATGCCATCTCATCCATCCTTCGGAGTAGTCGGATCTGACCCTTTGGTCCCGCCTTGAAGAAAATCGGGAAAAAGGGTGCAACCCGAGCCCTCTCGATTGGTGGTCGCAAACGTCCTACGACTGTTTCGAGTGAGTCTCTTCCTTCCTGATTTTCTCAGTATTAGCGGCCCGGGGTGATTTTTGCTTTATTTTCGCTGTTAGGTGACGATTCTGACGACAAAGATGAGGAGACGCTTACTTCTCTTAAATGGCGAAAGATGGTAGCGAAGAAGAGCAAATCTCCTGTGGAATCTCCGATAGTTCCTCGGCATGTCGAAGCGTCTCCAACCGCTCGTCCTGAAGATTCTTTGATGGATCTTGATCCAACTGTTGGGGGGCCTAGCAACATTACCATCGTTGGAGGGTCGTCTGAACCTGCGGCTCCTTCGCCTCGTGAGCCTCAAGGGGAACCTTCTTCGCTAACCCTTGCTATCGTCCCGACCCCGATGGTCGAAGTTCCTTTACTAGCCGCAGGTCACTCAACACTGGAAGACCCTTCATCTGTGGATGCTATCTGGGATCTTCCTGCTGCTTCTCTTCTTCCGTCGCCCATCGAAGACGTTCAAGCTCATCTTGCTGGATCTTCTCGCTCTTGGGATCACCCGAGTATGCTCGAATCAAGCAGCTCACCCGACTCAGAGATTTTCAACAAACTTGGAGTCATGCTATCTTGCTCCCTGGACCTTGTTCATTCGGGGGTAGCCTCTTTTATCGACAACCCATCGAATATTCGCAATATCCAATGCGTGATGGAGTGGTCGGTCAAAGAGGAAGTCGGCGTGAAACTTCCCGAAGGTTTAGTTCGTCGGTTGAAAACATTCTTGGAGCACTTTCCTACTCCCTTTATGCATTTTCGACGGTGCCGGGACAAGGTGCTTGCTTCGTCGAATTTTCCTAATCAGCTCTTTTCTCCTAGCACCGAGACCCAAGAGGCGAGGCAACTTGTAACTCAAGGAAAACAGTCCCTTCAATCTGCTGTCGACGAGCTCGTTGCTTTGGATAAGAAGGAGACTACCCTGGAGCAACAGAGGCTAGCGATAGAGAGAGAACTAGAGGAGACTCGAAGTCGGCGATCGACGGCACTTTCCCGTCGATCCTCCATAGAAGATGAGCCGAAAACGTTCGCAGCTTCCTTAGAAGAGAAGAAACGAGCCGATTGCGCTCGGGTTGTGCAGGCATAAATAGACCGACGTCACACTAGGAATGTGTATATAGATAAAAATAGGAAGTTTGAACGTTTACTCTGTGAGTTGCTCGAGGGGATCAAGACGGCTTTGTATCCCGATATTGGTTAATGAAATCTCCCCGTTTTTTCCTCCTTATTTTCCGTATTGCATTCTGCCACGATCCATGTAATTGCCCACGTCCGAGTAATCGCCATCACAATCCCGAGTCGGTTACTTCGGAATCCCTTATAAATAATGATTGCCTCCGAATGCCAATCCATACGAACTTTGCTATAGAGTTCACATGAGTACTCGCGCGGCTCTTTGCTTGTCGCGCTTCGACGCTTTCTCTCATAATGAGGCCAAAAGGGAACTTTCCTTATCCTTCATGGATCACCAACCCAAGAATGGTCACATAATTTTGGGTCCGCATCTCACAAGTCTGCCACCTCCTTCTTTATCGACTAATTGCTTTCCCAGCTGCTCTGACAAAGTCTTACCCTTTGAGTAGTCTATCATTTGTACCTGCGCTTGGTTGTCGAGTAACTATAGATTTTCTTCATATCCAACCTTCGACCACCGGTTTTACAACCGGTACAAACGACTAGAAGGAGAAGCAGCTAGCATCCGGGCACAAGCCAGGATAGATGTCCTGTTGTCCTTCTGCGGTACGTCTATTGATCCCTCGGAGTATGGCCTCGTCGGTAGTTTGTGTTTCTTTTGGTCACCGTCATCGAACTGTTTCTTTTTACCTATTGGTCCAGTGACCCCTACCCTTCTTGATATTTGGTTTTCGACCGGTCTTTCTCCATTTATCGACGGTGACTCTCGACTTCCGGACGACCAATTTTCCCTTAATATGTCCTGCTGCCTTGACTCGCCCTATGGCGAATTCACGGATCATCACGCTAAACCTTCAGGGCCCATTCTTTTCGGGGAACACACAGCCTTCCTTCCGTGTTGGCTTTGCAAATATGTCTTTTGTCTCTCTACATGTCGAATTTCCCCTGAATTCCTTGATATGGCCTATGAACTGGCATGTGGTGTTGATATTGGCCTAGGCCGGATGTTCCCGGCTGCATTATATCGGGGATTGTCGGATGCTCAATCTTCGCCGATGGACAATCATCCCGCTCCCTTTTCGGGTCCCTTATGGATTTTGCACCATTGGCTCCGAGTGTACTTTCCTCATATGTTTTTTGATCAAGCGCTCACTTCGACAACCGAGTCATCGAAAATTAAAAGGAATGATGTACCCATGGCGTTCAATCAGACCCTTCTTTGTGCCCCCGACAACCTTACCCATTTCAACGACTTCCTTGTTGAACTGTTGTCTCTCACCGGTTTTGATTTTTCCAGGCTGCCTGTCGATAATGATATCTATAACTCCTCTAACGCAGATCCCGATTCTCATCTTTTCCGGATGAGCGTGTTAGTCCCAGCTGACTTAGCCATGAATTTGTCCGGTGGCGGCAAATTCTCATCGGGATTTGAGATTTATAATCCTCATTATTGTGCTCGCCAATTCGGGCTTACTCGGGGGATTCCAATGCCGGTGATGTATTCCATGAATTTCCCCTTTTCTAGTTGCAAGGAGGAGGTGATCGACACGATGGGCCATATCAAAGTTGTACATGCTGTCCTCGGGCACTTTATATTTGTCGCCTTCTCTGACCATCCTTGTAGCACCTCATTTTTCGACAAGTGGTGGCTCTCCTATCGCTCCTCTTTGTTCTCAACAAGTGCAAAGGACGTTCTTCCGAAAGTCCGTCGAAACTCATTGGGCTTGTTGCATCCTCTAAGAAGACCTACTTCTTTCCTTATACCGAGCATTATACTTGAGCAGCCAGCCGATGAAGGTAAACCCTCCGTTGATACAAACAAGTTGATAATGAAAATGAGTACTTCTCTGTATTCTCGCTTGATGTAAGTATTGATCTGACTTTCTTCCCGGATGATTCACTGGCTTCTGACGGCCGCACGGATGACCTACCCAACAAATCGTGGGTTGTTCATATGAACATGGCGAGTGCCTCAGCTGGCCCATCGAATAATCTTCGCTGCGACTATTCGTATCTTCGCGGCAAGTGGTTACGCTTGCATGACTTACTAGGAGGAGGATATGCCGACATATGTAACAAAGCGTACGGTGAGGACGAGATCAAAGCTCTTCTTGGTTTTTTGGCTCACTTGCCCTATTCGATCCAATGTCGTGCCCTTGGATTTGCCATTAATGAACTTTTCCTCACATTTGGCTCGACTTTAAGGTCCTTCGGGACAAGGCAGCGTGAACTAGCGATTATCGACAAGTTGGAAACAGATTCCCTTCTCGCCGACAATGAGCCGGCTTATCAACGTAGTGTTCTTGATACCTTGGAGAGTGACGGTTGTACCACCCTGCAAGTACTATCCGCACAATTGAAGGCAATCAAACAGCAAGAGGCAATTTGCGAATCACTGCACCTTGATATGATGCAGGCCAGTCATCAAAAGGAGGCAATTGTTGAAGCCAATTGCAACAGTGAAATGCAACTTCATAGTTTCGTCTTGAGTCTTGAACGGCATGTGTTGTAGTCCATTGTTGCTAGTCCCATATTAATGCCAATTGTCCTTATCGTGTTATTCTATCATTGAACTGCCGGTCTTAGTGTCAATTCTCCAAAGTTCATCATGACATGATCTTCTCAAGATCATCCTTTTTCTATGCGGCATTTAATGAAAGACGTCGTTTCCGATTCTCCTTCCGAATCCAAATCGTCGTGATGGTTCGACATGGTTAATAGCGGCTGGGAAACCCGCCACTCGCGTCATTATGGTTACTTATGTGCTTCACCAATTGCGATATACCTTCTCGCCTCGATAACCGTCCACTAACTTTTACCGCCTCGATCGTCGGAAGGTCGTGGGCGGATACTCAGCATCGTGGGACAAACCGTTCTTTGGCCTTTATCTATAAATAGGATCACTTGCCTGGAGTACGTCTTCATCCAAACCCCTCTGCCTTTCATTCTTAGAGAAAAGTTCTCAAAGCCTTAATGGAGCGTGCGTCTTCTTCTACGGCTTCATCTCCCCCTACATACTTCAGCCGTGAGTTCTCGGCTATCCGGAGGGAGATAATCTCCCTTCCGAGTTACACCTATACCATGCTGGTGGTGAAACCACGGGCCCTCGAGAAGCCGCATACCCCGCTCAGCCATTCTGCGCCCCAAAATCTTCCCTCCGACCACCCGTTCCAGTCGGACTACGAAGAGTTTGTCACACTTTTCGGCTACGAGCTGGAGAAGTTTTGCCGTAATCTAGCGACCATGTCTCAGCACGATCTCACCGAACATGAAGTTTGGTGTAAGATCGAAGAGATTGAGAACGACGAGGTGGTGCACAAGGAACTCTGCAACATCCAAGGAGCCATCCATGCCTCTCACGCTAGCGTCCTTCAACTCTGGAACATTGTTTCCGACCGCTCCGTGCCCGGCCAGCGATACTTGCGAAGGCCTCTCAAGGAATCCGAGCAGCGGGAACATGAACTGGCTGAAGCCTGCGAGACCCGTTCCTTGGCTTCTATCGAAGCCCCTTTGGAGGGTCTGAAGGCCATGTTGGACTCTACCAATGGTCTTCTGCGGGGTCGGAAGGAGCACCTTCAGCGGCTGGAGAGCGAGAAGGACAAGCTGGAGGCGTATTTGGAGGAGTTGGCTCAAGCTCATCAACGCGCAAGGGAAGAGAACGCTAAGTTGGAGTGCCGGCTGCGGGGCTTCGTCTTTCGTTTCGTGGAGCACTTTCAGTAAGGGTTTGCTGGTCGAGCGAGAAAGGGGAAGAGGGGAAGAAAGTAGGAGAGAGAAAGAGAGAGAAAGGAAGGGGAAGAGAAAGTGAGGGATGTATTAAAGCTTTATGAATGAATTGAATTTTCTCACTCCTTGTCCTCCGACTCTTCTTGCATTTCCCACATCGATGGGTAGAACATTTTTAAATACTTCCCGTTGATCGAGCGTTGCAGCTCTCTTCCATCGATTTCCATTACTCGATATGCATTCCCCGGGAGGGCGTCTATTATCAAGTATGGTCCTTCCCATTTCGACGACCACTTGCCAAACTTCTCGCTATCGAGGTTCATAGGAAAAATAGTTTTCCACACCAAGTCTCCCACATCGAACCGTTTAACTTTTACATGTTTGTTGTAAGCCACGGCAACCCTTCGCTTCCGAGCCATTAATTTTTTCAGTGCTGTGGCTCGGTTCTCTCCCAATTCATCTATGTTGGCGTACATCATTTCATCGTATTGCTCTTTAGCCATACCATCTTAGAGCTTTACTCTTAATGATTGCACCGTAATCTCCGGGGGTAACACGGCCTCTTGTCCATATGTCGGCATGTAAGGAGTGATTCTAGTGCTTGATCTTTTGGAGGTTCGATAAGCCCATAGCACCGTCGACAACAATGAGTCCCATTCCCTTGGGTTGTCCTCCAAATGCTTTTTAATCAATCCGATGATTATTTTATTGGAAGCTTCTGCTTGGCCATTAGCTTGAGCGTAGTAGGGCGTCGAATGAATCATCTTGATACCCCTCGACTTAGTAAAATCCCGTATTTCTTAGCCTGTGAAGACCGTCCCTTGGTCAGCAGTGATAGTCTCTAGAATCCCAAATCGATGAATAATTCGCTCTTCGATGAACTCCCTAACCGTTTTTGTGTCACGCTTTTTGTACGACGCCGCTTCGACCCATTTTGTGAAGTAACTGTGGCCACTAAAATGAAAGCGTGCTTCTTCGACGAGGGAGGATAAATTTTCCCTATTATGTCCATTGCCCAACCCCGAAAAGGCCACGGCTTGATAATTGGGTTCATCGGTGCGGCAGTACTTCTTCGGATTGGTCCATGCCTTTGGCATGATTGACACCCTTTCGCGTAGTCAATGCAGTCTTGGGTGATTGTTGGCCAAAAATATCCATGTCGCCTTAACAACCACTTCGTTTTCAATCCAGCCTGATGCGCACCGACGATCCCTTCATGGACTTCCGTCATGACTAGCATTGCTTCCTCCCGCCCCAAGCACTTGAGAAGCAATCCGTCGATTGTCTTTCGATACAACTCGTTGTAAATCAACAGATATTTTAAGGCTTTGCTTTTGAAGTCCCTACCGCCAAAACCTGGGTTTTTCAAGTAGTTTACCAAAGGGGTCCTCCAATCTTGTTGGCCGCTGGTTCCTCCCGAGCTTTCAGATTGCTTAATCATCATTACCCGAGCATCTATCGATGGTAAGGTCCTTATCCGGGTAATGATGTGGTCCGCTAGTTCCTTCGATATACGATATCCCGACGTCATTTGAGCCAATTCATTAGCTTCTGAATTTTCACTTTTCTTGACATGGATTAGCTTGTAATCGACGAACTTTGACAACAATTCTTTTGCCAGGTAATGAAGTCTAATAATGTTTTCATTCAAACATTGATACTCACCATTTAGTTGTTTGATCACCAACCGAGAGTCGCCCTTCACTTTAACCGACTTGATCCCCATGTCAATTAAAATATTTAGTCCCACGATCAGGGCTTCATATTCGGCTTGGTTGTTTGAGCATTCAAAGTCAAGCTCGAATATGAGTTTTGTTTTCTGTCGAAAAGGTGATATAACCATGATTCCTGCGCCCGCCGACCCGGACGCCACTAACCCATCGAAATATAATATCCAAGGTGCAATACCAAGATAATTTTCATCATCCTCGACTTTTAAACCCGAAGGGTATTTAGTAATGAAATCGGATATTGCCTGCCCTTTTACTGCTTTGAGCGGCACATAAACCAGGTCGATTTCTATCAGAGTGAACGCCCATTTTGCAATCCGGCCCCTAATGATTGGCCTGGACAACATGTACTTAATTACGTCTGTTTTACAAATTACATGTACCGTAGTCGGCAACATATAATGTCGTAATTTTGTACAGGCGTAGTAAAGTGATAAACATAGTTTTTCGATGGACGTGTATCTTGTCTCGGCATCGTTGAGCATCCTACTTAGGTAGTACACGGCCTGCTCTTTCCCTTCGTCGTTTTCTTGAGCCAGCATACTCCCGATCGTTGTATCGCCGGCCGATAAATATAACTTCAATGGCCATCCCGCCTTTGGTGGCGTCAACACCGGTGGCTTGATGAGGTACTCTTTTAATCTGTCGAAAGCCACCTGATGTTTCTCTTCCCACACAAATTCTCGCTCATTCTTCAATTTGAGCAACGGGGAGAAAACTTCGATTTTTCCCGAGAGGTTAGTTATAAAACGCCGCAAGAAATTTAATTTCCCGATTAACATTTGCAGTCTGTTTTTATTATCGGGAGACGATAATTCTCAAATAGCCTTAGCTTTATTCATGTCTACCTCTATACCTCTTTGATGAACCAAAAAACCAAGGAAATTGCCAGCTTTTATCCCGAAGGCGCATTTCAAAAGATTCATTTTTAACTTAAATTTGCGCATTCTCTCAAAAAGCTTGCTCTAGGTGGTCCGGATGACTTACTGTGTCCGTCTTGACGATGACGTCATCGATGTAGACCTCCATGAATTCCCCAATCATATCGTGGAAAATGTAATTCATTGCCCTTTGATACGTAGCACCGGCATTCTTCAATCCGAAAAGCATGACGACCCATTCGAACGTACCAATGGCCCTAGGGCATCTAAATGCTGTCTTGTGAACATCCTCTGCTGCTATAAATATCTGATTATACTAGGAATGTCCGTCCATGAGGGACATCATTTCATTATTGGAGGCCGAATCGATCAACACATCGGCCATGGGCATCGGGTACTCGTCTTTCGGGGTGGCTGCGTTAAGGTCGCGGAAATCAACACACACTCGGAGTTTGCCATTCTTCTTCTTGACAGGCACAATATTCGACAACCATTCGACATACCTTGCTGATCTTATGAATCCGGCCGAAAGGAGACGCTCGATTTCCTCCTTAATTTTAAGGATTACTTCGGGAGCGAACCTTCTAGCGACCTATTGGTGTGGTCGAAATCCCCTTTTAATTGGCAATCGATGCTCAACTATGCTCCTTGAAAGACCGGGCATCTCATGGTAATTCCAGGTAAAACAATCCTTATATTTCCTTAATAGGTTTACCATTTGAACCTTGTATCGTTGATCGAGTAGTTGGCTCACATAAGTAGGTTGAGGACGGGACTCATCTCCGAGATTGACCTCTTCCGGTGGGTCTTGGGCTTGAATTACCTTGTCGTCCTCCTTAATTGGGGATTCTTCAAAATCTAAAATGCCGTCCGTAAGCTATCTAGCTCGATCACTTTGCTCGGCCTTGTAGGCCGCATACCCCTTAGCGAGGTTTTGCGCAAATGACCGATTTTCCATCGGAAAATTGGTCGATTAGTTCCACCGGTTCCTTTCTTGGGATCCATTCGGTGCTCCCTTTATCGAAACGGCAGAATGCAATATCTCTTGAGTCTACTTCGGGCGGCTTAGATATGCGAAGACAATCATCTGGCATCACTTTGTCCCGGCCGGATATACGGGTCCAGGTAACACAAGTCCGGGGATTTGCTTTTACATATTCCACTTTGTCCCCATTCCAAAATGCCAGCATCTGGTGAAGTGTTGATGGGACACACTGGTTTCCATGTATCCAATCCCGCCCTAACAGCAAGTGATAAGATCCGTCGGCGTCGACGCACGTGAAGGACGTCCTCGATGTTTTAGATCCGACGGTCGGGTCGGCGACATATACTCCCTTTACTTCGGTAATCTCGCCAATGAAATCAGACAACCGTATATTCGATGGGATTATTTCGTCATCATTCCTTCCTATTTTCTTGAAGAAGCGGTAAGGAATGAGATTTAACGTTGAACCTCCATCCACCAGTACTTTCATTACCGGCCGCCCGTTGATCCTAGCATTTATATTGAGCGACCTCAAATGATTTGAGAGATCTTCCATGGGTTTTCCGAATTCCATGGTTTCTTCATCGCTGAAGCAAAACCGAACCCCTTCCTTTTCTTGCGTCGTTTCCTTGTCACCGCCGTCAGCTGAGGTCGACTCAAGTCGAAACTCGTGTGGTAACTTAACTCGTACCATACAAGAGCTTAGGGGGGAAACCGACCTGCTAGCAGGGGTTTTAAATCGGGATTTAGATACAAATGTTTTTCGTGGCTTTGTACCATTGTCCTCTTTTTCTTGAGCTGGGGGTGTCTCCTCCGGTCGTCGCCGCCAAACCAGATTTCTTGGCCTCCGCAGTTTGGTGCGGTTAGGAGGTGTTGCCATTGAGCCATGATCGGCTGGAATCTCCCGTTGTCGTAATATGCGGACCCTGTTCTTTCTTTCCACCCTTCTCTTCTGAGTTCGGGTCAAGATTTTCTCCTTTTCTTAGTCCTCTGTCACCTCATACCACGATCCTTCTACGGGGTTGCTTGGTATCTTAAGAGTGCGTCGACAATGTGGCTCGTGGAAGCCTTGTCGAAAATTTCTGTCGAACTCCTTTCCCCATCCATAATGGACTCTTTCTTGAGGATATGGGGGTGGCGGACCGTAGCTCACGTAATAATCGAACTTGCCACTTGGCTCTCCTAAAGTATCAATTGTAGGGTCCCCTTCATCGTATCTCTATTTAAATGACTTATAAATTCTCCGATGGTTGGGATTTCTTCGAGGTCCGGCACTTTCGATGTAAAAAGGTGTCTTGTCCTTCCGACTAGTTCGACCGCTTTTTTGATACCCTTCCTCGGGTGTACTCATGTTTCCTAATTTTCGCCTGCAATGAGCACATAAATTCATTGACGCATGCCCTTTACTCGATCGCCTTAAAGACACCATTCCGGTCATTACTAGAAAAGGATCGGTGTCCACATCCATCGGGGGTTTCCCTTTGTCATCAGCGAATTTGATCTTTTCTTGTCGAATTGCTTCTTGAATGTTCTTTTTAAGGACTAAACAATCCGATGTGTTATGGCTCCATGAGTGGTGCCATTTGCAATACTTCTTCTCTGCTAATTCTTCTTTGGACGGTATCTTCTGCCCTTCCGTCAGCCTGATTTGTCCGTCGCCTAGCAATATGTCGAAAATTTCTTCCGCCCGATTCGCATCGAATGAATAGTACACTGCCTCTTTTGCTTTAGCCATTATAGCTGACTTTTCTTTCATCCTTGCTGGCTTCAGTGCTTGGCAAGTGTATGGTTTGTCGATGGTCAACAGGGCGACACCCACTTCGACGGGATCCGTTGATTCTTCATCGAAATCAGGTGGCTCGACAAAACTTACATCTCCTCTTCGGGTATGTCTTTTGTCTTTCTCTTTGAGCGGACTTTCGTGCTTTGTTGCCATCGTGGATAATTCGAATAGATCCGCACATGGATGTCCCACCATCCTATCTCGTATTTCGAATTTCAATCCGTTGAAAGCAAACTCAGCGAACGTCTTTTCGGGTAAAGGAACTAAACATTTGTTTCTAGCCCGTTTAAACCTTGCAATAACCGGGTCGACAGTCTCGTTTGTCATTTGCTTCATTGTTGACAAATCCGCTACCGACAAGTTCGACACCGCTCTTTGAAACCGGCCATGAAACAAACGCTCCATCTGCTCCCACGTCAACACCGAATTGGGTGGTAGTGCGGTATACCATGTAAAGGCTGTTTTCGACAAGGATAATGGAAAGAGCCTTAATTTCCAGTGATCCGCATGTGTAGCATCTCCATATAGTGCTAGAAAACGATTGATATGTTCATACGTGGACCGGTCGTCCTCGCCGGTAAAAAGTGTGAATTCATGTATTTTAAACCCTCTTGGATACGGGATCGTATCCATCCAATCTGGGTACGGTTTTCGGTAAACATTAGCCCGGTATCCTATCATTGGGTCAATGTATACAGGTGCCCGGTCGAACACTGGCTGATGGTACTGCGGTTGATATGGCATTTGATATCCAGGTTGTGGCGGATGATACATGGGTTGCACAACAAGCTGAAACATTGGCTTAGGACCTGGTGGTTGTAAAGCCTGATTCATCTGTTGATATCCGGGTCGTATGGCCTGGTGTCCATACTGTCCTTGTCCCCTGGCTTGGGGAAATTGATCCTGCCCCCTAGCCTGCCATTGCCCCCTAAAGGATACCGCCTCCTGATTTTCGATGATCATGGGTACCGGTTGTTCATGGACACGGTTATGTTAGGCGGCGACCTCCCGACGAGCAATATTCTCGTCTTGTCGAACAGGGTGCCCCGGAAACATAACAGTATCCGCAGGTATATCTTGTCGAATAGGATGTCTAGGGAACATATCCGTATCGCATTTACTGGGAGGCCTTGGTTCATTGGCCGGTAACGCCTCCCCTCGTTGCGGAATCCGGGCAGGTGCTAGAGGCCGAGTGTTCCGTCCCGCAAGACCTAAATTTGGTGGTGTCATTCTTGGTAAACCGCCGCTTGCTGTTGGTACGAAACCATTCCCTTCTTGAGCATGAGGTGGGTTAATTGTAATCCCATGTTGTCCTGCAGCACATTCGTGATACGTGTTGATGATTAACGGCCCGACAACCTCGGTCATCCTTTGGACCATGTGATCAGCAAACTCGTTCTGGACTTCTTCGATGGTACGCATTATCGATGTTAACATGACGAGCGTCATTTCTGGATTTCTCCTTGGCTCTTCAACGTTCTATCGAGAAACCTCGAG
Source organism: Rhodamnia argentea (assembly GCF_020921035.1). Taxonomy (NCBI): domain Eukaryota; kingdom Viridiplantae; phylum Streptophyta; class Magnoliopsida; order Myrtales; family Myrtaceae; genus Rhodamnia; species Rhodamnia argentea. The sequence continues at coordinate 13,604,925 of NC_063151.1, forward strand.
GTCCTCTTGATGGGCCGTGGATGACTCCATTCGTTGTATTTCTTCCCGGGGTTCGTCTCCACCACCGTCTAAGTTGTTACGTCCTCGTGTGCGTGGCATAGCACTTCTCTCGAACCAACACCAAGGGTCCCACCGGGCGTGCCAAAAAAGATTATTGCGCGTCGAAATCCTTCGACAAGGCTTTGCTGGTTATGGGTTCTAGGCCCGGATTGACTATGGCCCAAAAAGGGTTACTTACGCGAGAATCTTTTATCGAACTTAATCCGTTCGTTTTCCGAAAATGGGTTCTGGGTCAGTTTTGGACAGAGAGTGTCAAATGCAGTAGATTTACACAAAAGAGCGCATTATAAACAGGCTTTCGACAACTTCGACGGCCCAATATGCAATAGTAATAGTATGTGACAAGCTTCGACGCGACCCTGGAATTGAATCGACAAGATCGGGAAATGATATAGGACACAATGCTGGAATTTAATCAACACCTTTGGACGGATGATTGTAGGACACAATACCGGAATTGAATCGACAATCTTGGACAAGATGGGTGAAGGGTGCAACACTGGAATTTAATCAACGGGCATCGACCTAACGAGTAGACGCCGGAATCCAATCGACGACACCTAACTCTGGATATGATACTCGCCGGAATTGAATCGACGACGGGGTTCTAAAAACTATAGCTAGGCTAGGCTAAAGGCTAAAGGCTAAGAGCTAGTTTGAAAATGCAAGTGTTTTGGATTTGTTGTTGTGTGTGTGTCTTGCTACTACGAGGTATTTATAGGCAAGCTCTTTGGTAACCGCCGAGCGGTTTCTTCCTTTGGCCCCACGCTCCGCTCTTTTCCATAAGCCACGTGGATGACGGTTTCCCGGTCTTCGCGCCTTTTCTTTTTACCTCGTGGGGATTACCGCCCACCACTTCGATCGTGGCCTCCCTCCGCGCGCTTTTCTTGCTCTAGAAGGAAGTGGCGCCAGAATTTACCCCGACACGTGGCACCTTCTCGATTGATACGTTCCTTGCTTGAGTGTCCTTTCCCGTAGCTGATCATCGCTTTCTCACGTGCTCGTCACTAGTCTTTCTTGGATTATTTTAAGTGTCAACAATCTCTTATTTTTCCCTTTACCGATCTTCCAAGTTTTGAAATAACAATATCACGCAAGTAAAAGTGTGCAAGATAACACTTCGCTTTTAGAAATCAACTTTTAGCCGGAAGTTAATTTTTCTACTTCTACTCGGAAGCATAAGTTGATTTTTCTACTTTTGCTCTAAAAGTTGATTTTTTATCAAAGAAATTTGTTTGGTAACAATTGAAAATTTCTACTCTTAAAACTTTATTAACACAAAATCTTCTATAAAAATTTATTATCATTGGTCGAAAAATTTCTTCTTCATTTTTAAAAATTTTAAATTTATTTAAAAAATAATTTTATTATTAAAAATTATTATTTACTTTTTAAAAGTAAAAAAATTTTTTTTTTTTTTTACTCCGGCTACTGGAGATGGCGACTCGGCAGCGCCGGCCAGCAAAGGTTGGAGGTAGGCTGCGGCAATGGGAGGCGATGTGATCAACGGTTGGCAACTGGGGTGGCGGTGGTCGATGATTGGTGGCGGTCGGCGGTAGGCGCTAGTCGGTAGTTGGTAGTGGGCAATGGTCGGTGGTTGGCGGCGGGGGGCTATATTGGGGCGGCCGGTGATGGTCGGCGGTTGACGGCGAGTGGCAGAGGTCGCAGTGGACGATGAGTGACGGTCGACGGAGATCGGTGGTGGGCGGCAATGGGGGCATTCGATGGGTGGCGGCGGTCGCAAGCGGCGACCCTCGGAGGTCGATGGTGGACAACGGCGGGCGATGGTCAACGATTGGCGATGGTCGCGGGCAACAATGGGCGACCATTGGAGGTCGGCGATGGGCGGCGGCCGACGGTGGTCAGCAATTGGCTATGGGTAGCGGTGGTCGCGAGCGGGGGCGGGCGGTGGTCGCGAGCGAGGGCGGGCGGCAAGTGGGGGCGAGCATTATCGAAAAGAGGGTGAGGACGTAATGGAAAAAAGCTAAGGCAATGAGTAATTCTTGAGTTGAGAAGTAGATTTTGTTTTAACTTTTTAAATTGAGGAAAAAATAACTTCAAAATTGAAAATTTACTTTAAGAATAGAAATTTTTTTAGAAATAGAAATTTTTATCAAACGGATTTATGTTTGAGAAGTTACGTTAGCAAACGAATTTCTATTTTAGTAAGCAGAAGTGTTAACATGTAAGGGTGACCAAACCGGACCGAACCGGGCGAGTTGGTCCGGTCCTTGAGAGGGGTGGTCCGATCCTCGATCCCAATAAATGGGACCGGTGATCGGGAAGTCCGGTCCTCGGTTCCAGGTGGATGGGACCGGCCCGAACCGCCCGGACCGAACCACCCATAATATATAATTATTTATATATATAGATATATACAATTAAAAAAATGAAGCTTTCATTTATTTTTAATGTTCATTTCTTAAGCCATTTTCATTGTTAAGTTGTACATTCTTGAAACTCGGTCATCCCCTCAATGTTATGAATGCGGTATATCTTATTTATTATGGTATTTTCCAGTGCATTGTGTGGTGAGTATTTCAGAAAGAAATGAGTCAATCGGTTTATTTAATATAGTGGTAGCAATTTCTTACTGTTCATGCGTTTTGGTTGTTCATTTCAATGAATAATCATGTATTTTTATTTTTATTTTGCACTGTTTGGATGTGGAATCCGTTTAGTAAACAACATCACTATTAGTATGTGTTCGCCGACTAGGTTTTTTCGATTCTATCATTTATATATCTCTATTGTGTCAGCGGTTAGACCAATGTCATTATTAAACCTACCATTATGTGAAACACACCTTTATTATGAAGGTGAGCAAACTAGACCAAAGATATTTTTTTATTCAATCGGGGTATATATTGTAAATTAACATGCAACCGAAGCATATTGTATTTCAAGGGTTAGATTTTAGCAATCTCACTGAGCTGGCACCGAGACCGGACCGGACCGCCGTCTCGAAAATTTGGAGAGAGGGACTACTTATCCAATCCCCAATTTCATACCGGGATTGGATCGGCCCGGACCATGCACACCCATATTAACATGCGCGCCTAAGCTATCCGCTATCCATACAAGTAAGCTACAAGAAATTCGATTTCCTCGAAAATATATGAAAGGGATCCACATGTCGCTCCCATTCTCTCTCCTTTCCCGCTTTAACTCGTCGGAAAATGTCGCTCCGATTATCTGCAACTCCAATTCGATTCGATCCCAACCGAGCGATGTCAATCCCTGCGAGGCCCAATCTGCGTCGGCTTCCCCTTCTTCCTCTTCTTCCTCATTCTCAAGCAGGACTTGATCGGGAGCTCTCTCGTCGGCTCTTCATCCTCGGCATCGGCTATGTCGGCCGATTCTTCGCGCTGCACATGAAGGACCAGGGATGGTACGTTCCCATTCTGTGATCTGTTCGAAGTCGAGTGGAGTTTGTGAGTAGCTTTAAGCTCGGTTAGCTTCACAGGATGTGAAATCTGTTCGATGAATTGTCGGCTAGGGCTGTTTCGGGGACTTGCAGGAGCCTGGTGAAGAAGAAGCAGCTTGAAGAGGAGGGTCTGGATGTGCACGTTCTGGACGCGAATGAACCAGAGTAAGTGTCTGTTCCTTGCTATCCTCAAACTTCGAAGTCAAAGCTATTTATGGTCGCTTGAGTCGTGTCATTAATATAACAAACGCAGAAGCCCCTGTCTCCAAGACCGAGAATCACGTCTTAAGAACTTTGAACTTTTGTGTGTCCCCCTTATGCTATGGCAGTACCAACCAAATTGTTCTCTTTAAAGTTGTGAGTCAATTTTGACGTCAATTGCGTCTCTTTTTTCAGGTTGAGTACTCTGGACATTTTGAAAGATTACACACACCTTCTTGTTTCTATACCCCCCGTGGGGGCATTGGCGATCCGGTACGTCAGGCACTCTCCTGGTTGCGTGTTAGTTTCCTTCTAGAATGTTAATGAATGAATACCAATGTCAGCTAATTAGGCTGTTTTGGCTTTTTTTTTTAATAGATGCTACAACACCGAGAATTTCTCAAGCGTGTGCTGAGAGATGGAAGTCTGCAATGGCTGTGTTATTTGTCATCTACTAGTACGTCTACATCAGATTTGGAACTGGAACAATGCTTATGTATACAACGTTTTCAAGAGAATCATCTTAGAATTTGGATATACGCGCCATTATTTTCTCTGTTTGTAATTATTTTGATTTGTGGATCCTCTGCATAACATGTACATGTTGGAATGGGTATCTCTTACAATATAACGAGGGACATCGTTACAAATATGCTGACCACGTGTTGCGGCCTCTGTGCAATGTTCTTGTCTTGGCATTCTTATGTATTGCTCAATGATCTCACATGAGACCCGGTGCATTATCTAACTGTTGTATTTGAACCAGGTGCACATTTTCTCCAACTCACTTATTCACACATACATGCACATACATATAGAGGGCAAAACACAGAGGAAAATGAAAAACAATTGTTGATTGGTTGGGCCTTCTTAGAAGACTTGTTGATTGCAATTCTTAGAAGACTTGTTGATTGCAATCTACTGCTAAAATCCAAGAAACATGGATTCATCAACTTGAGTCTAAGGCTTACATGGCTGTAGCACTGATTATAGGTCACTAAACTTATCAAATTTTGCTGGAGGTCCATTTGAAGTGATGGAGAGGGGGTTGACAATGGAATTTAAAAGAAGCTGCATGAATGTCTCTTAATAAACTCGATTATAGCATAGTTTGTCTTGACAAGTTTATTTATAGCTCGTGCTGCTCTAGTGTTCGAATAAAATGAGCAGGATGAATGGTACTCTCGCTAGTCCCTATAATTGGTGATCATGCATCCGGTGCCCTTGTTAGCTTGACTTATGACCTTGGTTAGGCTCAAGGCACTTAGTAGTCTACAAGGACTTTTTATGTTTAAGCATCTAAGGTGAATCCAAATGCTAGTTCCGGAATTTAGCCTCTATTGACATCTTACATTGGATTTCGGAATGATCTGTTCTGATTTTTAAAAAGTAGAATGACATTACACTGCTATATCTGGAAAGATTAAACTTCTTCTGTGTGCAATTATCTGTCCAGTCATGCTTCTTGATGTCATTTGGTTGTGTAAATTTGTTTCTGATTAATAGGTGTATATGGAGATTATGGTGGTGCATGGGTGGATGAGGAGTGAGTGCTCAATGGCCACCTTTGGATTCTTGTAAGATGAATTTACTTCATTGCTAAAGACGTATGATATTTTGTGGCAGTTATCCAGCGAATCCTTCAACTGAGTTGGCTAGATTGAGGTTACGTGCTGAGGAGGGATGGCTAGATATAGGCCACAATCTTGGAATTTCTTCCCTGGTACTCCGACTTGGAGGCATATATGGCCCAGGAAGAAGGTTGTGGAAATTTTTGGCATGATATTGCCTTAAGTCAATACGCAGATCAGCAACACGGCTTTTTTAGTTATTAGACAACAGAACTACTTCAAACTTCAGAATTTTCCATGCTCTAGAAATCAGCGGAGGTCGAGATTTGAGATGTTATAAATTGTGTTTCGTTTGTAGTTCACTTTAACCCGGTGATCCTTTTTCCAGTCATGCTTGGTGATAGATGATGATTTCGTTGAACTTTTGCTTGGTGACTGTTGTTTGCTACTGGATTCATTGCTTCTTTCACTTTATCTGATCTTTCTTACATTCATCATTGCAGTGCCCTTGATACAATAATTAGCAAGAAACCTTTGTCGGACAGTCAGAAAATGAGATTTTCAAGGCATTACACATCCAGAGTTCATGTTGATGACATTTGTCAAGCACTCAGAGCTGGTATTTATGTGCCATCTTCAAGGTATTTTTTAAAGAGTTTATTACTGTCATGCATTATCTTAAGTCCATAAACTTGAAAAATTAAGATAGTGCGTTGTCCTTGTGATTTTCCTTCTTAGGGTGCTCATTTTTGGGGCTTTTTTTTTTGTTTTGGTGTTTTATTTTTTTTTTTTATTATTATTTTTTTGTGGGGGGTGTTATTTTTTCCATGGGGGCGATAATTAGGCACAGTGGATATGGAAAATCATGAATAAATCTCGTTTGCAAACAGAATGGCACGACAGACTTGAAGCACAAAGGATAGAACTTTTAATACTACTGTATTCTGAGAAAAGGCAATGGCCCATTCAAGCAGAATGAAGTAAGTAAGTACAAAAACCCCATTTAATTCAGAAAGTAAGACTAATCAGAATTAAAATGAAAGCAATAATGACATGACATGGGCTCACAAGTGACGGAAAATGGGCCTAACACAGAAATGAGCCCCACGCACATGAAAACAGTACATTTGTCAAGCCGAAAACAATTTGAACGGGGTTGTATGGCCGTACCATCGTACTCTGAATGAACGAGTTTCGAGGATTGACATATGCCTTGTCAATCCTCTGGATCAAAAGTTATTACAGTTGAAGCAACAATGCGCCAACCATAGTACCATCCTTGCCTCTTTCACCTTCTATCTCTCAGATCACTCCACCCTCTTCATTACTTGCGCATACTGGAAAATGTTTGTAATTGCTAATAAATTTGCTCCTCCTTACTGTCCAGCAATATATACAATGTCGTCGATGATGATCCAGCACCTAGGGAAGAAGTATTCGAGTATGCAGAGGACTTGGTGAAGAAAAGGCTTTCTGGCTGGTTTCAAGAGGACAAGTGTCCTGATCGAACAGAGTCAACGATACAGAAAGTGAGTAAAAGGGATGAGAAGCGAGTTCTGAACACTCGTTTGAAGCAAGAGCTAGGGCTTAGCCTTCTTCATCCAAGTTATAAATCGGGGCTGCGGAGCATTATTGAGCAGATGGATGTGGATTCTGGGTAGTTAGCTAGGCGAACCAGTCTCAAAGTGTTCAGGCATTTGCCAACCTCAACAGCTTGATGTTCTTGTTGTCATTCTGTAGATCTCCCTATGGGGATTTTTTAAGAATGTGGAACGGCACTGCAGGATTGGCCACCAAGCATTGGGGTTTTTTCACGAAGGGAGACTTATATGGTCACCCTGATGCTATCATGCGCAGTTGACTGAGGCAGATTAATCTTCAAAGACAACGCTTCATCTATGTAGCACCGACACTCCTCCTAAGTGAGAGTGTCGTGTCCAACACCGTGTCCGACACCGACACCCGTGTCGGTCGCGTTGACCGCGTATCGGCATTTCGACACTTGGTCAATGGGGCCGACACTCTGCCGACACCCGAGTCCGGCGTGTCAGACATGTGAAGTTCATTAAAAAAGAGAAAAAACTTAATAACGACAGTTTGGACTTTGGAACCCTAGATATTGTAGAACTGCGACCCCCATCGTCGTTTTTCCCTTTCCTTTTCCCTGAGTTGTGGGACCGACCCATCTTCTAAAAATTTAGCATTAACTATTCAGCAATGCTAACTTTCGGATCTTTTATAAAAGATAAAATCTTCTAATCTCATTTGGTATCCTTTTATGGTGCCATGCTTTTAAGTTTTCCAGAACATGATATCTTTCTATTTTTTACAATTCTTGAGTTTGTTGAATTGTTGACGTAAGTGAAAGCTCGCCATCTACGATTAAAATCAATGCATCTAATACCTATGTTGACTTTATTTATTTTTTTATATTTAAAAAAAAATATTTAATATAACGTGTCCTCGACGTGTCGGATTTTTCTATTTTTGAGAAATGACGTATCGGCGTGTCGTGTCGTGTCGCGCGTCGGTGTCGGTGTCGGTATCAATGCTATTTAGCGCTTCATTCGAGCAACGTGGTTCAAACATGGTGTATATGCCACGTGGTTGCTACTCTTTACAGCCAAAAGAGGGATTTTTTTTTTTTTTTCTGTGCGAGTGCTGAAGCGAGTAAAAGATCCAGATGATCATGCATCAAATGTACCTCGAAATCTCAATTTTAAATTAACCAAAAACTTACAGTAATAAGAGTCGTGATTGCCAAGTACTGATGCAATGCGTTTCTGTATTTTTTTTTTTTCCTGAAGTTTGCTTATTTTTTCCTTTTTGGTATTGTCCATTAATTTTTTTATTAAAAATCAAAATTGGACCAAAATGATGTCATGTTAACTTTGTAAGCATCACGTAGGAGAAAAAAATAATAAAAAATTACCAACATTTTTGTTAGCCAAATTGGACGGAGTTAACGGAAAGATTTGATTGCACAACTTTAATAAGTTTTACAATTTAATTGTCTTTTTTGAAATCTTTAGATTCAATGTGACAAGCTTGAGGACTTTCGATTGCACTTATCCCTCTATCTTGTATTTGTTGATACACTAAACATGAACGACATCGGATGTCCATTGGTACTTCTCTATGTCAAAATCTTATGTTTGAAATAGAGGGCATTTTTTGAAGGTTCCATTGCAGAAGGATGTCTTACTAAAGAAAGTGTCCCATATTGTTCAAGATACTTCAATTAGAGATGACATAGTTTGAAGGTAGAATTGAGAATCGAAGAACCGAACTGATGGAAACAGGGTAGGTTCCTCGTTCCAGGGTATGTGGGGTAGGTTTTTCCAAAAATTGGGAAACCTTGATGGGTAGGTTCCACCTTGGAACCTGGAACAAATTTTTGTGCTTTTTCTTATTTTTTTCTTTCGCGCGATCCTACGGTATTCCATGACGTCTATTAATTGATGAGTGTGCAATCTAGAACAATTAATTTGAGCTTCAATTTCTAGTGATATCCATTACTTGGGCATTTACTTTATCAATGTTTCATGGGTTAATACCACAAAAAATCCTAAACTAGTACATTTATGATAAATTTACCCTAAACTAATTTTTTTATTACTAAAACCCAAAAAAATGTTATATATATGACAAATTTACCTCAAATTATTTTGTTAACAATCAAAAATCATAAACGGGTACACTTGTGACAAATTTATCCTCCGTTTGTTTTTGTTAAATTGGATTAATACCGCAAAAAACCCAAAATAGTACACATGTGACCAACGGATGATAAAAACACCAAACTAGTACACCCGTCAATTGTCACGTATTATCTAACTCATCAATTTGAGGGTAAAATATAACGAAACTAATAGAGGGTAAATTTGTCACAGGTATACCGGTTTGTAGTTTTTGGTAGTAAAAAAATTAGTTTTTGGGTAAATTTATCACATGTATATCACGTTAGGGTTTTTCGTGGTATTAACCGATGTTTCTTATTCTTTGTGTGTCTACCAGTTTGGAGTTTTTGGTAGTCAAAAAATTAGTTTGGTTGCCACAAATGTACTAGGTGGGAGTTTTTCGTGGTATTAACTTATGTTGCACATTCTTCATGTGTCTAATGAGAGTTTGTCAATGGATTATAGCAACAAATTATGGTAATTAGAGGTAATAATTCACTGCAAATTGTTCAATTAAGAATACGTGTGGAACTTGGATAGATCTTGGAACCGACCTCGGAATCTATGACAAGATAGGTCCCGGGTTTTAGGATGTACAAGGGAGGCTGCGGGTTTCCAAAAATAGAGAACCAATTATGGCAGACGGGTTCTAGGTTCCGAAAAGAACTTGAAGTCGCTTGTTCCTAACTTGAATAAACCCCAATTCATGGAGGAGTAGTAAAGCAAGCAACCCAATAAAAATGTTGATAGTAGGATAGTCTTGAAGAAGCTATTTCAATACTTTTATCTGTTATTTGAGGCTTGTTTTAACCATGCACAATGACTTTGTATCTTAGATCAAGAAGAAAAAAATCGTCATCATTGGTTATCTAGAAAAGAGTTGGACAAATTGGCCAATTGAAGGTTTCCAAACTTGATTTATATCTCGTGTACGTGTTATCTTTGTTAGCTTTTGTTTTCCGGCGAAATTGAGTATATGTAGAAACTTTAGTCTTTGGACATATCAAAATAAATGATGTCATTGGATGGCTAGCTCGAGGACCAGATACTCAACCGATTTCAAACAAGACATCACGAGAAGAATAGACTGACTAAAATAGTGGACCTATCATCAAGTCAAAGATTTCAAGCTACGCTAGTGCAAGGAACAACGCCCAATTATGGGTGATCTCACATACTCCGGTCGGAACTTGAGTGATGATCCATGCGTTGGTCTCTCGGGTTCAACACATGAGGGCCGTTGAACCCTCTTGCTCCACTTTAACCATAAGACAACCGCAGTCATAAACGTGTTTACTTCGGAATGTTTGAAGATGGCGGACTCTGTTTTATTGTTTCAGCATTGTACTTTGTCGATGTATGAATGTAAAATGGATGATTCTTGATTTTGTACTCAACCTGGCTGACTAGCATTGCAGCCATTAAATTTCTTTTTCGAAGCATATAAGACTGTGATAACCAATCAATCCCAATGGTTTCTGCCTTTGATTTCTTATATTAGTTGGTTTCCCAATCAAAGTAGCCTCGGATGCCCGCAGGGAAATTTTTACTAATCATGAAAAATTCAAGCGATCAACACCCGCAAAAAGTGGAATGTCAATGGTATACCTCAAGTTGATCTGGATTTGGTTACAAGGTACAGAACTAGTTTAAAGATATAGCCATCAATAGCATGCCATAACAACGGCCTGATCAATTATAAGCAGCCTAAGATGCCATCAGATAAACTAAGGTGAGTCGCATTGCTCCTGAATCCCGAGTCGGATTCATATTATACAATTCAGTAACCTACTGAGGCAATCCTCTCCATTAGCGGTCACAAAAGCTAGCCCCATGCTGCCTAAGGTGAAACTAACTCCAATGGAAATTAGGCGGACGAATGGGCAAAACAGGACCCTGGACCGCCGTAACTTCAGATCAACGCCGTCACATCCAATGTACCACTCCTGATACTGATGGCATAGATAATACCGCCATTTAAAATGCTGTTCTTTAGATCTGTATATCAGACTCCATGGAGTGCTCAAAGCCCAACCAAGCAAATGCTCCCAGCATACTTTCTTAAGATATTGCCTGTCACGGAGAAATATTAAGTAAATCCTCAAATTACATATGCATAGAAAAACTTGAACTGTGCAAAAGCTCAATAAAACCAAACTAAGAATATCTGTAGAGCTGAAGTCTTGCACTGTGCTTCGGCTACTAACCTCTTAGTATTGTTCAATCTCTGCGATATCTTGACCAAAAGCCCCTCTTCCTGGCAGAATCATTCTCTGATAAGGACCTGCCCCACTTGGATCCTAAAGAGAAGTGCCTCCTTAAGAAGGGCTTCGCAAAAGAGATCCCTGAACTGGAACTCATTTCTAACCGGGGAATTTTTCTTTCTTGTGCCATCGCTTTCCCTTTATCAAAAATCTTTGAGTCACCACTGAAATGACCATCGCCAACCCGTTTCTTGAATATCTTATAGCTCCTCGACTTAAACTCAGCTTTTTTGGACATCTTCAATACTTGCTTCTCTCCAATTGTACAAATTGGGCAGCTCGGTTCGTAGCGGTCTGTCTCTTGAGTCATGATATCTAGGCACTCCGCATGGTAGACATGCCCACAGACCAATACTGCAACCACTGCAACCTCATTGCTGGTAATTCTAAATGATGATCTCTCAGTCAGGAGCTTAGTACACGCGCCACATGTTTGCAAATCAATGGATGGTGAAGATGAGAACCTGCTGCTACATCCACTAATCTTGCCACAACCAGAGCCCAACTGCTCACTGTCAAAAGACCACCTCTCTTTCTGAGAAGAGGCCACAAGCTCAGAAAATGTGCGCATAGACCAGCCATCAGAAAAGCCACTTTGGGATCCTGTAGTGAACTCATTGCTACAAGGGGACAGGACGAATGATGGTCTTCCTTCAGATATCGAGTTCCTGCATGGTGATTTCATTCCCAAAATCCGACTATCAGAAATTTGTCTCAACAACGGGTGTCCTACTGAACATTGGGCCCATCTTGAGGGGGTAGAATTTGGGGGAACAGCTGGAGTATGGGAAGACAATGGATCTGCTATTGGCATTGAGAAGGATGATGGTATGGTTGTGGAAGATGAGATCTTTGGTGCGACTGATTCAGGGGATTCTGCTGCATTCCTCAGCTGAAAAATTAGCAATTTTAATGAGAACATCATCCTAAACTATTCCTGGAGAATCAGCCTCGATCAATTCAAACTAACCTCTGCAGAGTCATTGTTTGCCTGGGATATATCTACATTGAACAAGAAGATCATCAGATTTAGCACCACAAGTCTAAGGAGAAGGACGTCTTGACCAAAAAGACAAGCTGGTCGAGGCAAAAAACAACAGTGGCTAACAAGGCTCCCATTCATCTCATTCTGAGGAGTCCCAAATAGCTATAACATATTAACACGATGGTTGATTGACATGTTTAGTTATTAGTTTGTAAAGGCATGTACAATCAGGAAAAACTTGCCACCTAACATGTTTCACTGGTTGTACTAGCTCTCTGCAATAATCGGCAACATGTGTTTATGATATTCCACCACCAAGTGCAATCAGAATTATCATCAAATGGGAACTGAACTTCCAATAAACACTTTAGGACAAGAGGAGAGACATTTTGGAATAACTAAGAAGAAACATACTGCACCAACGGCTTGAGTGCAAGAAAGCTCTTTAACTATCACATGAGATTTTTTTTTTTTGGATCAATATCACTTAGAAGACAAAAATTGAATGAAAACTAATAGCTAGGCAACATCGTCATGTAGATTAATCATGTGCCCATTAGCCCAAGCCTTCCCAGCTTCTAAGATTATAGCTATCCCACATGACAACTTCTCCAGGGGAACTAATTACTTTGAAGTTTCCCAAATGGACCTTTGTTAAGTAATGCCCTGTGAAATGCTCCTCCAAAGATGACACAATTAGCAGAATGTCATACTTACCAGATAATGATGTTACTGAATCAGCTCCTACTACATCATGAGGTGGGGACTGTTGAGAGAAAGGAGCTTCCATAATTCCCATCGGACTTCTTCCATCTGATATGTGGCCTCGCCTTGAACTGATTGGTTCCTTAATCTCAGTGGGAGCACAGTCGCTATTTCCATGATTGAACTCACTCGGTGGATTGTCAATTTCACCAGCCACACGTCTTCTATTTTCCCAATGGAAGCTCCACGACGGTGAATATATGATATTCCTGTGCAAAGTCTCATTGGTTGTTCGGCTGGGAACAGTTTGATCTCTGGAAGCAACACAGCAAGCTGATCCCATGATTCTTTCACATGCAAGTATTTTGTCTGACCGTCATTCTCTACTTGTAAAAGTGCATCGAGTCTAGAAGCAATCTAGCGCTGTTAATGATGTCATCCAAAACTACGATGAGCATCACGATTATTCAGCCAAAGTTTAGAGATACTATCCAAAGGAGCAAGTAAAAGTACCTCAAAGCAAATATAATTCCGCTCACAGTTCTCATGCAATTTCATCCTGCATAAAATGGGAGCAAAACTAAGACTTATGCAACACAATAGACACACCATGTGATTAAAACTATCCTTGGAATGAAGTATCAAGTTAGAGTGTCTGGAAGAGTATGAGACAACAAAGACTCAAATGAATCAAACACAGTCAAAAGCTTTTGAGTAAACCAAAATCATGACCACAGAAAATGGAAGAGAAATATATGCTCCAACAGTGGTTCATAATGACGCAGTAATCATGGATATAATTGCATGAAAGGGAGGATGCCTAGCAGGCTAGTACTACCAGATTAAAACTAGCAGAAAAAGATTATTACATGTTGGCATGACTTTCACATAATTCATGGATCAAAATGCAAGTTTTAACCTGGTAACATGCAAAATATGAAATGGAATTTGGCAAGCCAAGTTCTTCTAGAGAAAGAATATATGGCCTGGTCACTACAATAGATGAAAAACAGCAATGGGTCATGTTCAAAGACCAGCAGAATGACCACGAAATATACAATGAAAAACACAAAAATGCACTCTTTATTACTTGCAAAAGTCCTAGAGTGGGAGACTTCATTCAATTAATTCCGACAAACCTGCTAAGCTTGAAAAATCTTAACGATGGGATTCCAATAATGCGCATCATAACCCCAAAAGTATGCCACCTCATTAATATTCCAAAATAGACAGGGACTTGAACAAAACATCAATAATCAACAGCAAGCAAACAGATAAAGAAGAAACACTGAACCAAAGCATATATCCTGTTCTTCTCTTCTCTGAAGTAAGCTCGATAATCCAGAGGCTCAGCAACTTGCTCAAGCATCGACAACAGAAGATAGGTCAAGGCAGCGCATAACACAGCAACACCATCCATGAAATACAACCAACAAAAAGACTTTGACTACCAAACCCATCTTTCATCAAAACATGAAAAATTACATCTCAACAGAGACCCAAAAGATTGAAATCCCCTAATGAAGCGCGCTTTAACCAACACCACAATGAGCGGAGGAAGCGAAATCCAATCATCCCCAAAAATGCGACATCAACACACAATCAGCACGCCAGAAATGTATGGAATCAAGCACGATGCAATAACGATGAAAACCATGCCAAAGAAAGAGATAGCACCAGATTCTCAAAATCTTAAGGCTTTGTGCAGGGTCCTTCGATGAAGAACATGAAACTTCGATGAAAATGGAAACACGAGAAGAATCAAAGGTGAAGACGAACCATTTTATCTTAGGGCTTCAAAGAGAGAGGGAGCTCCAGTTTCTCTGCAACAGGAAAGGGAGAGCAGAGAGAGGGAGAGAGAGAGAGAGGGAGAGAGAGAGAGAGCGCTTAGCATATAACGGCGTGATTGGTGAGTGGTGTGGGTGTTTCATTCGCGGCACAGAAGGGAGCGGGACCGTCATAACGGCGTCAAGGAAGGGGGGCGGGGGGTCCGGGAGAAGAAGAAAAGCTGAAAAAGTGTTGGTTCACGCTTTTTTTTTTCTTCTTTTTTTATTTTATTTTTAGGAGCTTTCTCTTTTCTTAAATTCCTCTCACAGTTCCGACCAAAAAAGTAAAAATTCCTCTAATAGCCACTTTCTCAGTTTAAGAACGAGTACTGGGATATTTCTATTCTTCATTTCGTGAAAGCAGAGATATCAACAGGCCGAAAACATATCCAAGGAATATAATTAGCAACCTTTCTCATGTTTCTAATTTAATCTTTTAGTAATTAGTACCCTTTTAAAAGGACTTCTCTTTTTTCTAAGCAACCGATATCTTTTCGAAAGGGTACAATCGAGAAATTAATCATTCATGTGTAATATTATAAAATGTGGTCATGATTTGTACGTTTTTTTAGTGCTTCGAAAAAATTCACGATTTCATCCAAACTCATTTGATGAGTGAATAATCTTGATATCATATATTTCGTGAAGAATATGAATAATACTCGTGTAAGTAGCACAATGTCTTTCAATCATGGGTACAGTAACAACAAGTGGGTTGAAACACACTATGCGTAGCATAGGCCAACACCGCAGGAGTCGAAACTCCGATAACTCATCCCAAGCGCAGGATGCTATTATACGATCTTACGGGGCAATAGCCATTTGAAGATAACGTGGAGTTTACATGCTCTATTACTACTCTCATAAGTTAGCATCAAATCTTTTTCTTCTCTAGTGGCAAGGAACATCCTTTTGTATTTAACATCTAATGGATCACGAGATCCGGATGAGATTTCAAACGAAGCAGTTTAATGACTTATTTAGGTTTCAATCTTGATATCATAAATTTCGTGACAAATATGAATAATACTCGTGTAAGCTGGTTAAAAGAATTATTTATTATTTGGTGTTGACAATGCGCCCAAATCTTAACAAGGAAGTTGTTTCTTTCCCTTAAAAGTGGTTCCTTTTTGTTTTTTGTTTTTTTTGTCGAATTCCCTTAAAAGTGTTTAAATAATTAAAAGTAAGAGAGAGAAAGCGTATGGGGAATTGTGGCACTCACTCATGACTTTCAGCGACTAAGAAAAGTGGTGCCAACGTATGGGCCACACCTTGGCCCAGTTCGCCGGCTAAGCTCGTCTTTGTCAAAGAAGCCGAGCCCACACGAAGTCGCGCACCCTAACGGACGATGGCGATTGACCGTTGACCTAGAAGTAATGATCGGACGGCACACGCTTTTGCCGGCTCTTGTGGGGTCGTTTGGGAGTAATTTCGTGTTAGGATCCATTTAAGAGTGTCGAGAGGTGCCATCGTTCTCTGGAATGGTGGTATATGTCAATTTATAGAAATCATCCTTTCAATTCATTATTTTTTTTTTGTTCCCTATTCTTGTTCGTTTGTTCCCTCTTCCTTCTCCTTTTTCCTCCTCCTTCGTCTTCCCTAAAAAACTCTACAATTTTAGGTCAAATTCTTATTTAGGCATTAATAATGATAGAAAATACCATTAACTATAAACGTAGAAAAATACAAATATCCAACATAACCCAGTCCTAGAGATTTTATATTACTAAAGAAAATATCTAGAGGAATTGGTTTCATTATAAGATTTGCTATCATTTTATGCGTAGATATATAATACACATTCACATCCTTTCGTGTAACCATATCTTTAATAAAATTATACTCGATATCTATATGTTTGGCCTTACAATGAAAGTTGGGATCATTAATGTAAGCTATTGCCATTTGGCTATTACAATCAACCAATAATGAGTTTGCAGCATTCTTAGTAATAGATAAGTGATCCAAAAATCTTTTAAGCCAAATACCCTCTTGTACTACTGTTGATAGTGTTACGAATTCGTCTTCCATTATAGATAAGGCTATACTTATTTGCTTCCCGCTACTCCAAGATATGACGCTATTATTTAGTAAGAACACAAATTCAAAAATAGATTTTTTTTCATCTAAATCTCCTCTCTAGTCAGCATCAGTATAGCCTTCAAGGCACTGATCTCTTTCCTGATAACTTGGCGAATAATAGGCAGTACCCTTCGGATATCTTAAGATTGTTTTGATGGCGGTCCAATGTATTTGACCTGAATTGGATTGGTATCTACTTACCATTCCAAGTGCAATACCCTTCAAACGTTGTTTCAAGGTTTGTTCGAGAGGTATCTTATGAGAGTCAAACCTTATAGCAAACTATCTCAATTTGATAACATATGTTTAACCAAACCTAACTGCTAATGCTATCCACATGTCTTTTGCATTATTAAAACGCTTGAACTCTCGCTTGATATCATTTTTCATGTTACTCAAGAATGTAATGCGAGCAATATAGCTCTTTTTCTTCTATGCGATAAATGCTTTTTTATCCCTTATATGATGTGCAGTATTTCCATTTGCAGGTACTTCCATAACTTGACTAAGAGCTTTTAATGCTCTTTCAACACATACTGGATTTTCATATATAGATTTCATAATTTTCGCCGTTCGGTTTCTTTCTTTTGTTGAACTCCTCTACGATATGCTTAGATGCTAAAGTCATTGTATCTAAACACAAAGTTCTTCGTAAATATATGCATGAATTATTAATGCTTAACATCAATGCAACAATTTTATACAAAGTAATTACATTAATGAATAATTTCACATAAGGTTTTAGATTCAAAATGTCACTATATTCCCAATTATTATCTAAGAATCCTAATTTGAAATTGGTATTGCAAAATTAAGTTCTTTAAAAGTTACTAAAAACTTTATAGAATTTCTCACTTATGGGGTACATGACAACCATTCTGTTTCAAAAATAGATTTCTTACTACAAATAGATTTTTCCATTTCTGTTTCTAGATGAGCTTTTGAGAAAAAAAATACGTTTGATAATGACATAAAATTTATGATCTTGGAACAGTAGTTCGTTTAATAATAATTGAAAATTTCTACTTATAGAAATTATTATTTACTACTTAAAAATAAAAATTTATTTATATTTTTTTTACTCCTACGGTGAGCGGTGGTTGCGCGGCCAAGGGTGGTGGGAGGTGGCGACCAATGGTGGTTAGCAATGATCGGGTACGGCCATCAATTATTACGGCAACCGGGGGAGGATGGTAGTGGGCAACAAAGGTTGGCGGTGGGCATTAGTTGGCGGCAAGCGGTGGTTGGTGGCAGTAGGGTTGGCGGCGACTAGTGGCTAGTGGTAACGACCTGCTGTGAGGTGGGGGGTGACGGCAGGCGGTAGGTGGTGGTTGGCGGCGGGCGATGACAAGTGACCAAGGATAGTGGTTGGCGACGGCGAAGGTTGGTGGTGGTTAGCGGTGACGACCGTCGGTGGTTACGCTTGTGGGCGGTGCGGCTGTGGAGGTTAGCGGCGAGTGGTGGCCGTGGATGGCGACAGCTGACGGTGAGGCGGGGGGCGACAGCGGTGGGTGGTGGTCTACGGTGGGAGATCGACGACGGTGGTTGGTGGCAACGAAAGTCGGCGGTAGGTGGTGGTTGACGGCGATAAGTGGAGATCGGCAATGGCTAGCGGTGGTTGAGGCCACCGACAAGGGGTGGCAGTGGGCGGTGGTTGGCAACAAGCGGTGGTCGGCAGTAGGCGGTGGTCGGCGGCGGGATCGGCGGCCGGCGGTGAGGCAAGGGGTGACGGTGGGCGGTGGCGGGTGGAAGTCAGCGGCGGTGGGTACTTGAGAAAAAGTGAGGTGTTATTATTTCTAATTTTTGATTTTTTCGAGAAGTTAAAATTTTTTAATTTCTGATTCCCTTTTAAATATATTTCTAGAACAAATTTTTATTTCAGAAATAGAAAAATAAAATTACGTTACCAAACGAGTTTCTGTTTCAAATCTGTTCCAAAAATAGGTTTGGAATATAAATAAAGAAGTAGAATAGTTGTCATGCACCCCCTTATAATATAACATGAATAAGGCAATATCAGTTTAGAATAAACATAATAAACGCAGAATAAATATTAGTACATATTTCTCATTAACACAGGTCTATTTTGCAGCAAAAACAAACTGAACCAATTATAATTCGACAAAAGACATTCAATTTGTCTGATTTACAATCTCTTCGGTATCAGGAATGTGAGAATGTAAAAGGACAAGTGTGAAAGTCAAAACATTGAACGGCTAAATCAGTCTGAGCAAGATGCATCTCATTTTCTCCGGCGTTCTAGAAGAGCTCCTAGTGTAGTTTAATCTCCATTGCAATACGCCCAAGCCAATAGGAAGAATCTCCATCAGGACATAACATTTTTCAATCAAGCAACTTGCACTGGACTATATAGCACAGCATTTGATGATGAACGGTGCAAATCGATTTGCTCATTAAATTAGTCCCAAGTGGTCGGATTTCAAGTTAATTTTTGTTTTTTCTGAACTACCAATCAAAACTCGAGCCGAGATATCAGTATCAGTAACAAATAAAAAGTACGCAATACATATTATAGGACGATATTGACCTCATACAACCCCAAAAACCTTCACATCATGTCACTATGCCAGTCGAAGCCATTCACATGACACAAACCCACAAAACACCAATAAAGATAAAAAAAAAAAACAACCCCAATTGCCTAGACAGCATTGACATTGACATTTATCAGACAGTCACATTTAAGATACCCACCTAAGCCATTTTACCTAATCAACCCTAATTATTTAACAAAATAACCGGAAAGTGCCCTAAGCTTGTTTTCCCATTAGCTACCCATTTGCGACCAACTTCAAGAAAGTCATCAACCACCACCCAGATAGACCAACCAATCATCGGCACTCAAACACGTCTGAAGCTGCCATGATTGGGTGGCTCACGCAACCCAAATTCATAGGACCCATGAAGAAGCCGTCGTAGGGAGAACCCAAATCAAGGCCTTGACCGGTCTCGAGACCCCGTTGGATTGGAAGATGGAGTTCAGGATCTCGTTGAGCGAATCGAGCCTGTGGCTCAGCTCCGTCATCTGAGCCCCCAGAACAGCGTTCTCCGACTCGACGTTGACCAGGTGCTGTGTGGCGACGGTGATGCCCGTCAGGATCTGGTTCTTCTCCTTCAGCAGCCGAGTCACTTGGGATGTGAGGTCATCCAGGTGCTTCTGCTTCCGCATCCTCGACCGCCTTGCCGACTCGCGGTTCGACTCCATCCTCTTCCTCTTCCTCTGGTCCATGCGGAGCTGCTGCGGCTCGCCCTCCGACCCAGAGTTCTGAGGCCGGGCGGTGCTCGAGGAATTCCCGCTCGACGAAGCCATCAAATAATCTCTTTTCGGCCGAGCAGATTTAGGATAATTTTACGACAATAGAAGAGGGATCGAATTCTTTTTTATTTTGATTTAAAGATGTTGTGAGACGCAGGACCCAGATGATAATAATTTGTTCGGCTTATGTATATAAATCAATATTGATATTAGCTGTGTAATATAGGCTAGAAACGAAGTAGAGACTATTTATGAGAAAACATAGAACCAGTAGAGGAATCGAACAGAGAAAGATTGAACTAAGTGGGTCCTGCGTCTGATTGAAGAACTGATCATCAACCCGGAAAGGAGGATTTCACTGAGAACCGGAGACATGGATGAAAAACATCAGGGACACAACATATGCATCAATACCTGAACGGAAGTGGGAAAGGATTTCTCCAACAGCGGATCAAAAACAGCCACAGATCTGAACAAAGACCAGATCTTTTTCGTGAATAACAAAGGTTTTCAAGCGATTGGACAGATGGATTTTGTGTAAAGATCCCGACAGACCAAGTTTCAGCTGCAAAGAAGCTAAATTTGGCTCAGGCGAAGAATCGTACCAGACAGTGTGCTGCCTAGAGAAACAGAGGAAAGCAGAGCAGGGGCTCTATTGAGGTCAAACCAGCAGAACCTCTGAACAAACTCAGAGCGAGAGAGAGAGCGAGAGAGAACAGATCTGAGAGGGCTAAAGAGGAAGGAGAAAGGAAGGAATTAAGGACGGAAACAAAGGATGATTTTATGGAGAAACAAGTGGGCGAGAAAGCTGAGGAAAGTGCGAGGAAAGGGAATAAAGAAAAGGGAGCATTGGAATCTCCGTGGGAGAAAGATGCTCTTGTTTGTTAAGGAGGTGATTGGACATGGTGGGGTGGAGACGAAATTTCCGAGAGAATCCAAGTCCAGCCGGTGAGCAACAACGACATTAAACTAGTTTAATCATCATTATGAGTAATTAATTCAATCGCTAATGTATGTATCTATGTCTCTTCAACCTCCCTTAAGTAGGACGGGAGGCAGCGCTGCTTTTCGGCTCTTCGCAGCGGCGAAGGAATCTTGCAGTGGCAAAACGCATATGCTAAGGCCGTGAGTGGATCACCAAACGGTTAAAAAGGGAATACAAAGAGGACAAAATGTCTTTTATTTTGACCTTTTGTATACTATTAGCTAAACCAATCGATATACATTAGAAGTTTCCATCATTATTCAATACCATTTTATGGGTTGAAATAAATTTGTATTCATTGCTAAGGATGATACATGAGAAGTACATAAACTTCGTAAAGAAGCAAATCGAAGCATAATAATGCTAAAAATACTATAAAATAAAGCTAATCTTAAAAATAATAAAGATCAACAGTGCACCAGCAGGGTTAAGCGCACACTCGTTCTATAATAATGGATCCGTCAAGCAAAATAATCGGTGGTGGATCACTAGATCTCCTATTAATACGATGAGCACACGGTGAAAATTCCTTTGATGTAATTATGGGGTCGCTAGTTGGCGGTGCGCGCCTTGGTTCGATTTCCTCTACACACTTACCGCATCGATGAACGGACACATATCTCCCGGTCTATCATTTTGTGGTAGCCAGAAGAGCGGAAAGAGGACAGTCCCATGTAGAAATAAATTTGTATAGCCTTGTCAATAAATATTAACTTGCCTCTAGCCACAAGTAATCCCTCTCCGAACTCCCTATGGTGATCGTGTACGAAGGAATTGCTATGATTTGGCTTTAATCTGTATGTTTGAACTATGCAATGTCACTCTGTACGTAGTTCATAGCTCGCGATTTAGCTGATAAAATTGCCTAATTTTGAGATATGTTGATCCGGGAGAGTAGACGAGTCGATTGGTGTTGGTTTTGTGAAGTTTCGTTGAGTTTTCACCGTTGGATTGTCCCCGGAAGTTTACGGCCGTTGGTTGAGTCATTGGCGAGAGGTTGAAAACGAAGTCTACGTGACAGGTCAACGAGTCGCCTTCTAAGGTGGCGAGTCGTGATAGGTCCAACTCGAGTCCGAGTCACGGTAGCCGTTGGCACGAATAATCCGAGTTGGATTAGATCCGACGGTCCCGATAATTCGACGGGTTTGATTCTAGACCGTTAGATCGGATTTTTGTATTTTTCGATAATTCGTTTAATAGATAGAAAATAAGAAAAATAAAAAACGATGCCGTTTTAGGTTAATAGGCACACGACGTCGTTTGAGGAGAGAGGTTGATGCGTCGTCGTTTAGGCTTTAATAGGAATGAGCGGCCCGGATCGAGTCTAGGATTAATCGTGGCCGTTCGTTCGTTTGCAATGCAGTGTCGTTTTGATGCATAGGGCGGGTGTGATCCGGTGTGACGAGGCGCACGTAGGCGCGAGTGAATGAACGGCTGAGATTATTCCCGGGTTTAATCGTGGTTGTCCACTTAATTTTCGTATTTTCGGATATTATGAAAATAGTTTTAAAAATCGAAAAATATCCCAAAAATAGGATCCGACATCGTTTTAGGTCGAGCGGGTCATGAGTCGGGTCAGGGTCGGGTTGACCGGTCATTGATTGGGTTGACCCTATCCGAAAAATTAATAAAAAATTCATAAAAATTTTCTAAAAAAAAAAAAAATCAATAAATTTCATAAAAAATCTTAAAAATTCCCAAATTTTCCCAAAAAATTTCTAAAAATGTCTAGATCGATTCAAGACTCTTATAGCCTGGATTGAACATTTTTGAAGTTTCGAGGGTCGATTTATGCCGATCCGAAAAATTATTCATTTTTAGAAAATCAATAAAAAATTCCAAAAATTAGAAAAATTTCAAAAAATTCTTAAAAAATCACAAAAATAGGAAATGGCCACATTCAACTGGCCCGACCCTATTTTGTGGTTTTTGGGGTCCTGAACCTTCCAAATGACCATTTTACCCTTCCGGGCACTTGGCCTAAAAAATTTCCCGAACCATTCGGAACTTGAATAGATCTCTCTCTGGGCCGGGTAGGCCATACTAGACATGCCATGCTCCTTTGATTGTATGTTTGGATTGTGATTATTCATGATTGCACATTTAATTTTTCGATTGTGGTTGATAGAATATAAATTCCCGTCCGTGTGATAACCCTAGATCGTTAGAGCCTACCTCGCCTTGAGCATCACCCGCATGAATTCCTAGGTTAGAAAATCACTCAACTTCGATAACCGAAAGGGCGTCGATTCGAAACTCGACTTAACCAAGTCCCCGGACCCACTTCTCTTATTTTCGTAGAATCGAACGGTCTCTCCCGACCGCTCGATAGGGTGTCGCAACCCTCCTCCGTCGTCAAATGCGCGCGGGAGGTGAGTGAGGGTTAACGAGCCGATCCTCTTAATTTTTATATGAGGAAGACCCCGGTTGTCGGCGGGGTATTTTTTAGGATCGCGGGTCTCTCCCAAGACCCATTACTCGAATCGCGATGTCGGGTAAAATTTATCAAATATCGAAATCGACCTTAGTGTGGTCGAGTGGCATGTGCAATGTGTACATGCAATTGGAGTCGCCACCGATCGATTTATTGGAAGGTACGATCGGAAAACCTTACCGAAAGGTCGGGAGAAACCGTTCGGTTCTGCGAAAAAAAAAAAACAGAGATTTTTGGGTCCGGGGACTTGGTTACGCCAAATTTACATTGACGCCCTTTCGGTTACCGATGTCGAGTGTTTTTTTTAACCTAAGAATTCATGCAGATGCGATATCGGGTGAGGTAGGTCCTAACAATTCTAAGTATTCATGCAGATGGGGATTTTCTATCCTAACAATCACAATCGAAAAAAATTTAATGCGCAATCAAAATCAACACAAGCAATCAAATCAATCAATTAAGGTTTGATATGTCTAAAATGGCCTTATCGGCCCACACAAAAAATCAAATTTGGGTTTCGGGATGATTTGGTGAAAATTTGGGGCGGAAGGCCTAGAATGGTAGAATGGTCATTTTTGGGGGTTTCGGGACTCGAAAATCACAAAATTAGGGTCCAGCCGATTGAATGTGGTCATTTCTCATTTATAGTGATTTTATGAAATTTTTTCTAATTTTTCTATTTTTTTTTTTGAATTTTTTATTTATTTTCTAAAAATGTTGTGAATTTTCCGGATCGACACAGATCGACCCTCGAAACCTCAAAACTCTGGATCCGGACTTTATGAGTCCCGAATTGATCTATGAATTTTTAGAAATTTTTTGTGAAAACCTGGGATTTTTCTGAATTTTCTAAGTATTTTTACAATTTTTTTGGATTTTTTTGGAAATTTCTTTTTATTTTTTATTATTTTTATTAATAAACCGGACCGGGTCAAACCGGTCAACGACCGGTCAACCCGGTCGGACCGCCCATGACTCACCCGCAACACCAAAACGGCACCGTACCTATATATCCTAATTTTTGAATTTTTCTAAAACCATTTTCCTAATATCCGAATATATCAAAAATGAATGGACGGCCGAGATCAATCTGTGAATTAATCTCGGCCGTCGACTCTGCCATAAACAAAACGACACCGCACCGCTCTAATATACGGACGGCCAAGATTAAATCACGAAGTTCGATCTAGGCCGTCAATCTCTCTCGAATCAAAACGGCAACGTTTCTGACCCTATACGCAAAACGACGTCGCCTTAGCTAAATGTATCGATGGCCACGATTAAACCTTCGTTCTGATCCGGACCGTTCACTCATATAGAACAAAAACGACGCAGTATGAATTAAAACCTTGAACGGCTACGATTGATTCTAAACTCGATCTAGACCGTTCGTTCTTCATAAGACTAAAACGACGACGCATCCCCTAGGCTAAACGGCGCCGTTTACTATTTTCTAATTTCTATCTAATATAAACGAATATTCGAAAATACAAAATAAAGATCCAACGGCCCAGAATTAAACTCATCGAATTACCCCGGCCGTTGGATGAGATCCGACTCGGCTCATGCGCCAACGGCCGAGCCGAGTCAGCGACCACTTGGACCAACAAGAGAAAGACACGTCGGACCGCCGACTCGTTGACCACGCCACGTCAACTTCATCTTCTTCCCTACGACGACAATGAATGGACGGTTGAGAGAGTTCCGGCGAGATCTAACGGCGAGATCTCGCCGGAATGACACCAAACCAAACCTAATCTATTCACCTCACTTCACGGATCAACATATACAAGAATCAAGCAATTTCATCCACGGGATCGCAGACAATCAAGCTCGTACGGAATCAATCTCGCGAAGTTCAATCACGCGGGACAAGGCATAACAGTTCGATTAAATCACAGGATCGACTTAAACCAAGTGTAGAAACCTTACTTGCGGGTCCGATTGACCTGGTTTGGTCTAGATTAGTCTAGACAAGCTTCGACGTTGATCGGCCATGGAGGTTGGTTTCACGGACTCGATCAGCGTGTTTTTGAGCAAAATCGAAACAAAAAAAAGGTGCGATGATGATCAGCAATGCTCAAGGGCAAAAACGCACATAGCAATTGCTAGAATCAGGCATGAATCGGTGCGATGCCATGGATTAGCGTAACCGAGATTGGAAGAACGACTTACCGATTTAGGAGCTCGCAAGTTGATCGAGCTGGTGCGATCGAATCCTGGAGTTGATACAAAGCTTTTGAACTTGATTGCAGGCTTTGATTCGGCCTGGATTGGTCTCACGAAGATCTCACGGTTGAGCTCGAGTCTTCGATCGCACGGGCGAGAAGACGAGCTCTCCCTCCTTTTCTCTCTCTCTCCCTCGCTCTCTGAATACCTTGCGCACAGAATGAGCCCCCCTTTTGCTCTAGAATCTTCTCCACTATTTATACCCAATTTGCAAAAAAAACGCGCGCTCGGGTGAAGCTTGGCCGAGATGCTATCACGTGCAATCACGTGATTTCTGGCTCGCCGGACGGTGACGGAATCACTAGGATTCCGTCCAAGTCCGTCGAGCCTCCGTTAATCACTAAACGAGTGCCAATTGCTCATATTCTAGGATTTGTTGACTTTCGGACCCGGACGACTTTGACCGTCGATTCCGTCGCGCTCCGGCGGCCATTGGCCGGGCCGGTGATGGCAATCGACGCGTCTTCACCCGAGAAACAAAAACCCCAAAACAATTAGTTCGATTATGGCTGAATTGAACCCCAATTTGGCTGTTGAAACTCGTCCAGCAATTCTGCAATTCACGCGAGTCGCCCGAGGAAGACGACATTGTGCCGGACCGGTTCGACCGGCGGTCAGACCGGTCCAAACCGGTTCAGACAGTGTTCCACATACAATTTTCGAAATTAATCAAAATTGGCTAGGAATTTTTGTAATTAAACCTCAAAATTGGACTCAAGGGCCTGAATTCTATATAAAAATGTGATTTTGCCCAAAAGTTCTTATCAATTTGCACAAAAATCCCAAAATTTTCAATTTGCCCAAATTGGGGAAAAGTTCAATTGAGTGTCAATTTGATCAAATTGGATCATGAGACCTATGCCAATTGATTCATAATGTGTGAAAACATAGGGGGACAGTCCAATTTTACCATGATAGTCCCTCAATTAAAAGTAATTTCAAAAATTGGCAAGTTGAGGGACTAAATTGCAAGATTCTTTGGAAATTTTGTGCAATTCGTACAATTCGTACAATTCGCGCAATTGAGGGTGTAATTGATCAAATTGAAGTTCAAAGGGACTGCAATTGAATGTCTAGACTCTAAATGTGCAAAAATTGCAAATAAAAAGACTCAATTGGTATTTTTTGTGTAAATTCAACCCTAGGCGTTGTGAAGAAACTCCTAAAATTGAACTCAATTTTTGATTTTTCTTGAGGTCAATATTAAAAGGGAATTAAAATAAAAATATTGAACATTTTTATGTGTTTTTCTGACCTCATGAGGTATTTTTTATGAATTTTTCAAGTATTTTCCTATTTTCGAAAATATTAAAAAATGTGAAAAATATGAAAAATTATTTTTTGTTCCAAATTGGTTCCTTAAGCTTGGCCAAGGCTTCCAATGTTGATTTTTAATTTTTTTGATTTTTTGTGGATTTTTAGTGAATTTTGGAAAATAAAACTAAAGAAAAATTGATTAAAAATCAAGTGTCAACAAATGCCCCTCTTTGAAAGTAATCTCGGTTAGAGGTTGCTTTTAAAGACAAGGTGACACCTGGATTCTTAATCGACTCTGCTGGGTAAAAACTTAAGTCTTGACATTCGATTGCTTTACCTTTGCTATTAATGCTCTGACTCAGTGGGGAATTATTTCAATCCGGGCTCATTTTATATGAAAGAGAGATAAGAAGAGAGAGACTTACCTTTAGCTCAACTGTCTATGATCCGAGATTTGTTGATCTGAGGTTGAAAGATTCAGTGTATGGAATTACCTTTGAACGATTCGCGTGATTTTGCGACGGTCGGCGTCCGTTCGGTGTCGAGTGGTGGTTTGAAGATTTAGAAGGGAGGTTCACCCTTGTAACAAAGGGATTTCACCTATTCAAAATGGATTTGACTATCCACTGGGGATTCATCATTTAAAAGGGGCAGATCGACTTTCATCTAGGAAGCTACTCACCGTCCGAAAGGGAGGTTCACCCTTGTAACAAAGGGGTTTTACCTATTTAAAAGAGATTGGCTATCTTTTATGCGGGGACTCACCATCTAAAACGCAGATCGGCTTTCATCTAGGAAGCTACTCACCGTCTGGAAGGGAGGTTCACCCTTGTAACAAAGGGGTTTCACCTATTCGAAATGGATTGGCTATCCTCTATGCGGGGACTCACCATCTAGAACGCATATCGGTTTTCATCTAGGAAGCTACTCACCGTCCGGAAGGGTGCCATCTGAGGACCTAGGTTGACTAGTGTACCTCTGTAAGCTCAAACCCTATTTCAAATTTTCTAAAAAAAGCAGATCGGCTTTCATCTAGGAAGCTACTTAACGTCCGGGAGGGTGCCATTTGAGGACCGAGGTTGACTAGTGTACCTACTGAAGCTCAAACCCTATTTCAAATTTTCTAAAATGCAGATCGGCTTTCATCTAGGAAGCTACTCACCGTCCGAGAGGGTGCCATCTGAGGACCTAGGTTGACTAGTGTACCTACGTAAGCTCAAACCCTATTTCAAATTTTCTAAAATGCAGATCGGCTTTCATCTAGGAAGCTACTCACCGTCCGGGAGGGTGCCATCTGAGGACCTAGGTTGACTAGTGTACCTACGTGAAGCTCAAACCCTATTTCAAATTTTCTAAAATGCAGATTGGCTTTCATCTAGGAAGCTACTCACCGTCCGGGAGGGTGCCATCCGAGGACCTAGGTTGACTAGTGTACCTACAGAAGCTCAAACCCTATTTCAAATTTTCTAAAAATGCAGATCGGCTTTCATCTAGGAAGCTACCCACCGTCCGAAAGGGTGCCATCGAGGACCTAGGTTGACTAGTGTACCTGCTGAAGCTCAAACCCTATTTCAAATTTTCTAAAATGCAGATCGGCTTTCATCTAGGAAGCTACTCACCGTCCGAAAGGGTGCCATCTGAAGACCTAGGTTGACTAGTGTACCTACTGAAGCTCAAACCCTATTTCAAATTTTCTAAAAATGCAGATCGGCTTTCATCTAGGAAGCTACTCACCGTCCGAAAGGGGTGCCATCTAAGGACCTAGGTTGACTAGTGTACCTACTGAAGCTCAAATCCTATTTCAAATTTTCTAAAAAGCGGATCGGCTTTCATCTAGGAAGCTACTCACCGTCCGAGAGGGTGCCATCCGAGGACCTAGGTTGACTAGTGTACCTACAGAAGCTCAAACTCTATTTTCAAATTTTTCAAAGAAGGATCCGAGGACTCGGGGACGCCGGAAGACCCGCAGAAAATCCAAGTTAATCAAATCTTTAAAATGTAACTCTTCCGAGGACTTGGGATCACCAAGGAACCTGCAGAAAGTTCAAGTTAATCAAATATTTAAAATGTAACTTTTCCGAGGATTTGGTATCATCAAGGAACCTGCAGAAAGTTCAATTAAACATCATTAAAATGATAATCTCAAGTTCTGGAGAGAAACTTAAGAATTCCAGACAAATTTTCAAAGTATATTTGCGAAAGAAATGTGTCCAATCACAATTTCAAATTTCCACTCAGGATGGATTTTGAATGACACATCCTGAGTGTTCTACAAAAAGGTTGTTTTAAAAGTTTTTTTCAAAAGGATTTTCCTTCATCCAAGAGGGCTTCTCACCATTTGGGAAGGCTTTCTTCGAAATTCAAATCTGCTCATAGAAAACCTAACCTTGAGGTTTCGGGATCATTCGAGATGCATACAATTTGACTAATCGTAGAAAGCATTTTAAAAGGGACCATAATTTAGGCCAGGTCAAAGGCTTATCAAAGGATATTCATTTTGAGGCTTAGAAATGAACCTTGCTTAACAATAGCTTCTTCGGGTTTACAAGTCAAGAACCCCGAAGACATGATAAGACAGGATTGTACTTACCTCTTTTAGCGGTAGCTTCCTGTATGATCTCTTGCATCAACTTGAAACACCTCTTAGATCAGAAAAGTTTTGGTGATAGGTTGTACCTTGGCTTAAGGTGGGCTCTTTGAGAATGGCCATATTTTCAAAAGAGGGGTGAACTTTGGTGATCACCTTGACATTTTTCAGCATTCATTTGTTTTTGTAGTAGATTCATGATTGTTCTTTCTTTAATCGATTTTGAGGTTTTTCCTCTTTTCATCTTGATGATTTTTCTTTAGAATTTGTCCCTTTTAAGGGTGCTCTTTTCATGGGCTTTGGCCTTGCTTTTACCAGGCACTTTGCTTTTTCTAGCCCTTTCATTTTTCATCATTCTTTGCATTGAGTGGCTCTTTTGGAGACCAGTATAAAAATTCTTCCGATCATGCTTTTTGACTCATTGCTGGTTATTCCTTTGTTTGCCCCAGTGTGGGGAGGTGATCACCAACAAGGGTTTAGAAATGAATATTTAATGGCTCAAATTGGCTCATCAAAGGGTAAAGTGTTTTGGGATATAGAAATGAAATGCTTTTCTTCACTTTAAGGTGTTCCAAGTCTCTGGCGTAAATCACCTGAAGCTATCACAAAAAGATTGATGCAGGTTAGCACAATAAAGTCTTACCCGATCTTTTCTCCAATGAATCTCCAAATATGCCCCGGCGTGGGGTGGTTCTTGACAGGGTTATATTCAGAAAAATTCTCCCCTTTTGGCTCGGAATGGTTATCAAAGGATATAAATGTGTATGGATAATTTTGAAATGGAAATGTCTTTCATCATTTCAATCCATGTAATCACCGCGAATGATCCCTACGTCCCGAGGTTAAGCTCTTTCGCTCTATCACTCTCACTCATCACTCAAATGTATCGGGGACGTGTTTAAGGACAATGCTTGCCTCTTTTCATTTGAAGGATCATTTTTTTGAAAAACTTTCAAAACATGCCATTTTATAGAAACTCAGGGCGTTTTCATCAAAATTCATTATTTACAAAAGGTTTTCATCAAAAGATATATCCAAAAGATGTTTCTGAAACTTTGTAATGAATGTTCCTTTGAAAGGACCTTGTTACTTTGTAAATCCAAATTTTTCACTTTTAAAGCACAACGGTGTATGAAGATATTTTGTAAAGGAGGAGAACCTCAAACCTGTCTTCTTCAAATACTAACTTCTGTCCCCTGTAAAAACAAAAGGAAACAATCGGCTCCAGATATTCAAAATTTCAAATTCCGAGGCGATTTCTTCTCATCTCCTTGAGACGTTGACTCCCGTTTCCTGTAAAAACAAATCGGTTCAAGATATTCAAAATTTTTAACTTCCAAAGGCGACTTCCCTGTTTTGATCCATTGTTCCGTAAGATTCTTCGCGACTCCCAGTCCACCTATAAAATACAAACATATGCAAATGCATGTATGCAAATGTCATGTGAATGCAAAATTCTATGTAACTCAGGTGCGCTCATCAATCGCTCCGAAGCTCAATTTCATTTCAAGGATAATATCTCTTCACGGCGTCTGCATTTCTTGGACTTGCCAATTCTTCTCCATCCATGTTTACAAGTATAAGAGCTCCCCCGGATAAGACCTTCCGAATCACGTAGGGGCCTTCATAATTTGGCATAAATTTGCCTCATAGATGTTGGGCATTTGGGAGCATTTTCTTCACAATCAACATCCCCGTTTCAAAATTTCTGGGTTTGACCTTCTTGTTAAAAGCTCTGGCCACTTTCTTCTGATAGCTCTGACCATGGCAAATAGCTTTCAATCGTTTTTCATCAATCAAATTTAATTGCTCATGTCTCCGCCGGTTCCACTCATCTTCTGTGAGTTCTACACGAGACAGGATCCTTAAAGAGGGGATTTCCACCTCTACTGGTAGGATCGCTTCCATACCGTATACCAAAGAGTAAGGAGTTGCCCCGGTTGAGGTACGAATTGAGGTCCGGTAGGCCATGAGAGCATATGGCAATCTCTCATGCTAATCTCTATATTTCTCGGCAGTTTTAGCCAATATCTTCTTGATGTTCTTGTTTGCCGCCTCCACGGCTCCATTCATTTGCGGGCGGTAAGGTGAAGAATTAAGGTGTCGTGCCTTAAATTGTTCCAATAGTTGATCGACAACCTTGTTGTTCGGATTAGAGCTATTGTCCGTAATGATGGCTCTTGGCACTCCGTATCTTGAGATGATATCTCGCTTGATAAATTTAGCCACGTTATTCGCAGTGACATTGTCATATGAGCTGGCCTCAATCCACTTGGTGAAATAATCAATAGCCACCAAAATGAAACGATGTCCGTTTGAGGCCTTTGGGTTGATAGGGCCAATCATATCAATTCCCCACATAGGGAATGGCCGGGGTTCCGACATTTGATGTAGCTCGATTGGTGGCGCATTTATCCTGTCGCCGTATACCCGACATTGATGACAGGATCTAACATGTTGGTTGCAATCTGATTCGATAGTCATCCAAGAATACCCGAGTCTCATAATCTTCTTGGCGAGGAGGTGACCATTCATATGCGGTCCGCATTCCCCTTCATGAATCTCTTTCATAATAAGATTTGCTTCTTTGGAATTCACACACCTCAGTGGGACTGAGTCAAAGGACCTCTTGTATAAAATCTGTCCGCTGAAGAAGAATTTAGATGCCATCTTACCGATAGACTTTTTATCTTCTAGTTGAGTGTCCTGTGGGAATTCGCCCTTCAGCAAATAATTCTTGATGTCATGATACCACGGTTCTTCATCGGGTTCTTCTTCAATGACCATGCAGTATGCAGGTTGCTCCAGGATGTCAATCCTTAATGGCTCTATCTCAAGGCCATCTTGTACTTGTAACATGGGCGATAATGTGGCCAAAGCATCAGCAAAATGATTCCGAGTTCTTGGCAGATATTCGAAAGTGGTCTCTTCAAAATGTTGGATCAACTCTTCAAGATACTTATGATAGGGGATAAGCTTGGGATCCTTTGTCTTCCATTCCCCTTGGGTTTGTAAGATAATCGGCATGGAATCTCCATATACCAGCAGTTTCTTCACTTTCAATGAGATGGCCAATTGTAGCCCCAAGATGCAGGCTTCATATTCATAAATGTTGTTGGTGCATGGAAACACTAACTTAGCCGAGACTGGATAATGTTGATCTTCGGGGGATATCGACAGCGCTTGATGCACGATCCAATGAGGGTTCACTTCGCGCCGTCAAAGTACATTGTCCATTTGTCTTTGGATATGTTGCGAATTTGACCTCCCTTGTTTTGATCTCAAACGTCCTTAGGAGGGTTCTCGGCTAGCATATTAGCAATTGCTCTTCCCTTAACAGACTTTTGGGGAGAGGTTTTGATATCAAACTCTGAAAGCAATATTTGCCATTTAGCCATCTTTCCTAACAATGTTGGTTTCTCCGGAAGGTATTTGATAGGGTCATTTTCGGTGACCCGGTTCTATATGATAATGCAGGCAGTATCTTGCCTCAATCCGTGGAGGACCCAAATCAATGCTACGCAAGTCCTTTCTACTGCTGGGTACTTGGCTTCAAATGTTGTGAACTTTTTGCTCAAATAATATATGGCCCGTTCCTTATGATCCTTGGGGTTAGTTTGGGCAAGTAAAGCTCCCAAGGATTCGTTATTAACTGTTAGATATAGAGTTAAAGGAATGTTAGGGGTAGGAGGTACCAATATTGGAGGTTGTACCAAATATTCCTTGATCTTCTCAAATGCTTGTTGACATTCTGCATCCCATTTCACCTTTGCGCCTTTCTTTAGCAGCTTGAAGAAGGGTTTTGCGGTTTCTGACAGTTGTGATATGAATCTGGATATATAATTCAATCTTCCAAGTAGCCCCCTTACTTCCTTAATAGTAGAAGGAGTCCCTATTTCCCATATGGCTTTGATCTTGGAAGGGTTAATTTTAATACCACACTTGCTCACTACAAATCCTAGCACCTTTCCGGATCTTGCGCCAAATACACATTTTGCGGGATTCGGCTTGAGCTTGTACTTTCTCAATCGATCAAATAATTTCTTCAGCACTTTAATGTGGTCTTCTCCAGGTCTGGACTTGGCAATCATATCGTCCACATAGACCTCAATCTCCTTATGTATCATGTCATGAAAAAGGGTCACCATAGCCCTTTGATATGTTGCCCCTGCGTTTTTCGATCCAAAGGGCATTACCTTATAACAGAAGGTTCCCCATTGTGTGGTGAATGAGGTCTTGATCTTATCTTCTTCCTTCAACATGATCCGATTGTATCCCGAGAATCCATCCATAAAGGAGAATAATTCAAAGCCCGCGGTACTATCGACGAGTACATTAATGTGCGGTAAGGGAAAATCATCCTTCGGACTAGCTTTGTTTAAGTCTCGATAATCCACGCATATTCTAATTCTCCCGTCCTTCTTCTTAACTGGTACGATGTTGGCGACCCAATCAGCATATGGGACGGCCTCGATAAATCCAACTTTAAGGAGCTTCATAACCTCTTCCTTGATCTTATCTCGCGTTCGGGATTCATTCTTCCGGGTGATTGATTTCTTGGTGTGCAAGAAGGACTTGTGGGCAGAGCATGCTCCACAATTTCACGATCTAAACCCGGCATGTCAAGATATGACCGGGCGAAAATATCTTGATATTCCTTGAGCAATCTTGTCATTCTTAAAACATCCGCTGCAGATAAATGTCATCCTATTTTCACTTCCTTGACGCAATGAGAATCTCCCAAATTAATAGTAATAGGTTCTTCAGAGATAGGAGGCTTAGATTCTTCAAAACAATCCCATTCTTTCTTGATATCGCTCACATTCTTCTATATCAACTTCGCATGCATAGTCATCGAGGCGATCCGAGTCACATATTAACCTGTTATGTATGGGTGGGATGACATGCCTGAAATGCGCCATGAAAGGTTAGTATTTAAAGAGGATAAAATTGAAGAATGCATGATTTTTATCATGAAAACATTTTTCAAATTCCAATTTTTTAGATAAAGAAAGGAGAACTAGTCCACGATCTTCCGGACATCCCGGTTCTCAAAAGCTATTTAAAACCCAAGATCATATGGCGGATCGGGCCTCAAGTTTCATGGTAGAGTAATTGTCATCATCGGACCAATCCGTTGCTCCACATGTCCGTAATAAAACTCGAGATGATTTTCATTAATAGATGCAACTAAGAGCAATACAACATCGCACTTCTCGGATCGCAGCATGCGACCCAAAGGGTGCTAAAACATCAAAAAGCTTAAAAAAAAAATGCAGTAATTAAAATGCATTAAAAGGTAAAGTTCGGAAAGAGCCTTTTACTCGGGGGTGGGGAAATCATCATCCAGCCATTCAATGATCACATTCACCCGATTATCCAGGAACGGGTTGAATAAGTCCGGCTCTGCATCCTCGGAGATGTCCTCATCTTCCAGCCATTTGCCTCCTTTAGAGAATACCTCGAATAAGGGGTTTAGGAACATTTTTCCTCTAGCTTTCCATGCGTCGGTGCCTATAAAACGGCCACCTTGGTGTCCACGGCCTCCTTGGTCTCCATAACGATTGTTCCGACCTCGGCCTCGACCTGTGTTATTCTTTATCACTCCCTTATAACCCAGACCAACCTTGTGGTCATTTGAGCTCAAATTCAGAGGGTTAAGGATTCCCTGACCGTATTTCCCTAATCCGGCACCCGGTATAAAACCGTTCGAAAGTAGTACTTTTCCCGCCATAGTTGCGGGTCTCGAAAGCTCCGGTGTAGCTATTTTTGCATCTCGCGATACATACATGACGGATACAATGTCGAAGGTATGATAACTCAGCTCCTCCTCCTTTGAGGGTTCAATGTATGGGACCATACCTTTTAAAGCGGTTCGATGTCCTGTCTCGCCATGGATGGTAATCAATTGACCCTTGACCACGAATTTTAACTTTTGATGCGGGGAGGAAGGTACCGCTCCAGAAACATGAATCCACGGTCTTCCCGTAAGTAGGGTGAAAGCGCTAGGGATATCTAACACTTGGAACGGTATAGAGAATGTTACCGGTCCAATAGCAATGTCCAGCTCAATCTCTCCTACAACATTTTTGGAGACTCCATCGAACGATCGGATGGTAGCCTTAGATGTCTTGACGAGGTCTTCATTTATCCCCAAGCTTCTCAAAGTGCTCAAAGGACATAGGTTAAAAGCTGAGCCATTATCAATCAGAACGTGAGGAACCTCCTTTCCATGGCACCTCACGGCTATGTAAAAGGCTTTGTTGTGGACCCGCCCTTCTTTCGGGAAGTCTTCATCCGAGAAGGATATCTGGTCTTTCAAGAGGATAGCTCCCACGAAATCTCCCAGTTGCACTTCGTTAATTGTCTCCGGAACATGCACCTCATCCAGCACTTTCAAGAGGGCATTCTTATGCTTTTCGGAATTCTTGAAGAGATCCAGTAAGGAAATCAGTGCCGGCATTTTCCTCGGTTGATCAACGACCTCATATTCACTGGTCCTCACGACCGATTGCAACTTCTCGACCTCTTCTGCAGTCGGGACTTTCTTTTCGGAATCCGCCTCTCTCGGTGGATAACATCTTCCCGATCTCATTATGGCGTCAATCTCACCCGTTCCATAATCCCAGTGAAGCGCCCTTGAGTTATATTCCTCCACAGGCGGTAATTTAATCTTTACCGATCCGATCTCTTCCCGAGGTGATTCAGAGGTTGACGGCTTTTCCGAAGTGGATGCTTCCCAACTATCTACCTTATTCGGATCAATGATAAAACGAATCGGAGTATCTACCATTCCGATCATCTCATCTTCATGGACATCATCGGGGTTATGTTCTGGACTTGGCCTTACCAGCGTGGCATTTTCTTCATCCAGTTCCCTTTGCCTTTCTCTTCTGACTCTCGGGATAATTCCTTCAATCCTCATGCCGATTTCCACCGGATGTTGGAATGACGAGTACGTGTACGCATACATGCGATCAAAATATTCAGCCGGAAGTGACTTGAGCACAAACTCCAGCATTTCTCTTTTCGACGGCGGCGGTTGCACCATCACAGCATGTTTCTTCCATCTCCTTGCAAAGAGCTCAAAACTCTCATCTTCACTTTTCCGGATATTCAACAAATTAGCCTTAGTGAAATAACCTCTGATTCCAGCTTCAAAGTACCGTATGAAATGTTACGATAATTCCTCCCAGCCTGGGACCCAGTCCAAATCGATCGACTGGAACCACACCGGTGCGGGGCCCGCCAAACTATGTCCGAAATTCCGGATCGGTGTTTCATCATCTTCATGATGGCCAACCATTTGACGGAGATAATATGAGATATGCGCCAGAGGACACCCAACGCCATTATATTTTGTGCGGAAGACCACTCTCGGGTTCGCACCTTGGGGCGGAACATTTCTTACCCGAGTAAGTGGCGTAATCAGCTCTTTCAACTCATCCATCTTTCTCGACACGTCATCTCCTTGCTCTTGCAGTAGAGCGATCTTTCGATTTTGTATCTCCATGGCCCGCCGCATTTCCAGAATCTGCATGTTTTCCTCTACTCTTGTGGCGTCATTCTTAGCCAACAACCGAGATAAGTCTGCTACCATAGTCGTCAAATGACGTATATGCGTCTCCAGATTAGAAAGTCGCATATCGACCTCTCGGTTCTCCTATTCATTCTGAGAGACCGCCTGGTCCTTAACTTCATCGACTGTTCCGACAAATTCCTCACTTTCGGGGTCATCCATTCCACCCCACCCATCGGGAACAACTTCTCCCGAGTCCACAAAGACACTCGGGGGAGCAGAATACAACACTTTAAAGTTATAACCGCCACTATCTTCTCCCAGATTGTCCACTATCTCGCCCCTCTCTAGGGCCCTTTGCAAAAATTTTCTATTTTCTCGGCGGGCCTTATCCAGACGGACTTCATATTCATCTATCTCTTCAATCTCCTGGCTATCTTTGATGCTCATCAAGTACCCCGAGGGTATTTTCTAAGCGATTCCCCTCGTAGGCTTCATCGCAAATTCTTCGGACAACATGTCCACAGCCACGTAAGTCCCTTTAAAAGCGACGTCTTCCATTCTTCCTATAATGCCCAAGTTAATCGGCTTTTCTAAGCAAGCTTCCTTTTGCTCCCGAGAAATACTCTCTCCTTTCGGGTATTGTGAGGTCAATGTCAAGACATCCCGCATTTTCTCGATATTCGCTGTGAACTCCGGAACCTCTTTCTCTTCGCCACCAAAAATCGCGTTCACCTCGCGATGCTCGTGTAACGGGTTCTGTTGCACATTTGGTTCAGCTTTATCAAACTCCAAAACCTTACCGTCAATCAACGCTTGTACCTTAAATTTGAGAGCGAGGCGGTTGTCCACATTGTGCCCCCTTTCTCCCATATGGTATATGCACGTCCGGGTCTCATCAAACCAGGGAAATCTTGGCGGGTGAGCTCTAGGTGGCTCTTTTGCAACTAGGCGGTTCTCCAGTAGCATGGGTAATAATTTGGATAAGGGTCGGGGTAGCGGAGTGAAAACAGTTTGGTTCTTTTTTCTGAATTCTGATGGTTTCGAAGCGGTCCAAGAGGACGTTCCTTGGGTAGGGATAGAAGGTGAGAAATTTTTAGGCTTTGGCGGGTTAGAGACAAAAGCTACTTCTCCAGTTTGCTCCCTATTATCCCTTCTCAAAGGGTATTAGCGTACGAAAGGCGCTTCAGGTATCTTCTTTTCTCCCGGTGCCCACTCATGGTGTTCCGCCACCTTGATCAGGTGCGCAAACGTCCGACACCCAGAGGTGTTCAGCTTGTCGAAAAACTCCAAGGGAAGGGCCTTGAGAAACAGGTCTATTAGTTCTTCTTCCGGGACGGGCGGCTTTACCTGTACGACCAATGCTCTCCATCTCTGGGCGTAGGCGCGAACGGCCGCGCTCTTTCCCTTCATTGTTCTCAGAAGGTCCTCTCTAGTGAGGGCGGTCAGAGTGTTAAACTTGTATTGCCGAAGGAACTCATCTGCCGGTTTGTCCCAATCGGCGAGCCTCTCCGGCTCCAATTCAATAAACCACGCCAGGTTGCCCCGGATAGGCTTTCCTGGAAGGTGTTAACCAAGAATGGGATGTTGTCGGAAAATTGCGACATTCGGCGCAAATAATACTTCAAGTGCGCCTTGGGACACCCGGTCCCACTATATTTCCTCACAAAATCCGGTTCCTTATAATCGGCGGGAACCTCTATCTTCTCGAACGGTGCAACCTTGTCGAACCTCGAAAGTTCATAACCGTGACTTGCCGGGCATTCTTCGATCTTAGCTAGCCTTTTAATTTCCTCTTCCATTTTGAGGACTTGCTTCTCCTTTTTCTCTAGGTCAATCATAACAGGTGGATCCTTAGGCGGTCTCTCCGGATTCGGGGTGGGATTAGCGGCAGGTGCCGGATTAGTGTTTGCTCCATCGGATGAGCTTGCGGGGGCTTGAGAATTAGGGTCGACAAGGTATCTCCCCTGACTAGCGATCATCGCCTTCATCTCTGCCACCATTGTGGCGATCATATTCATCCGGTTCTCCGGATTACCCACACGAGGTGCGAGCTCTTCTTGTTCCATCCTTAATTTGCGCGTTTTGCTACGAGTCCTCGTATTTATTACTCACCTGTTTTCAGAACATCAAATTAGTATGGAAGATATTAAAGGATTGGAGACATTGATCCGTGGTAATTGACTTTTCTATATGTATGCATGAAATGCTCATAAAAGAAATAATATATATTTATTACAAATCAAATTGTTCAAAAGTATCTAAAAGATAACAAATATGCGAAAATCTAAATGGGGGAATGAATCTATCCAAGTCTAGGACGCTTCCACTCTTCTTGTTCTTCTGATCCATCGGAATCCCACCGGTATGGGTCTTCTCCCTCTTCTGACATCCACTGCTCCGGATCTTCGGGAATGTACGGCTCTACTCCCGGTACGTATGGTACTATGTACTGCGGCTCGTAAGACTCCACTTCTTCAATCCGAGGAGATACGCACTCAAGTACATATGGCTCGACCATTGATTGGCGATACTCCTTAAACTTCTGGATATACTCCTTAGAGGCTCTGTGAATGGTCATCTCGTCGTCTAAATAATCCGGCCATTCAACTTGTTGTAACAGTGAGTTCTTCAAGGCGTGAAGTATAAGTTTGATTCGGGCCCGATACAACTCCTTTGCTTCCTTAGTGAGCTTTCCTCGTGTCATATCAAACGAGAAGATCCCGGGACAAACATCCGGTGGTATCTCTTGTAGAACTCTAAATTGCCTCACCACTCGGATGGGGTAATATGCCACGGCGCCGGTACATCCCAATAGGGGAATAGGGCTATCTTTCACACCCATAATGCGAGCCTCCACAATCTTAGGCCAAGTCAGACGCCATCTAATATGCTCGGGTTTCAAATCGTCCAATAGCTCAACCCATTTTTTAAACGAGTGTTGGGTACAAGGGATTGACACTTGAGGAAGGATCTAAGAGGGTGGACGTGCTCATTGATCTCATAACACCCCACTCGGAGTTGGAAAGTCTTTATATGAGAGGTGAACCACATGTGGAGTAGCCCACTAGACGCTTGGAAAACAGCCCTTTTTGAAGCTTTGGAACGGTTTAAGGAGAGAAAGGTCTCAGCTAAGATCATGTACGAATAATTCGAGCGACAACATACTTGTCCGGCTATATGAGATATGGAAGGGTCAAAGGTAGTTCTCGAAGTTGGGAATAGGACGAATGCAAAGAAAGCCAAGATGAACACCTTTCCCGATTTATGACCGGTTTCGGTGGGTAAAGAGGAATAATTGTCGAAAAGGAACGAGAGGGTGGACTTGTTAGTGTCGCGACCCTCCCGGAAATAATCGTTTTTATGATGACGTGTTCTGGGGTGAGTAGGGTTAACGAGCCGATCCCTTTTATTTATATAGAGGATCGCGGGTCTCTCCCAAGACCCATTACTCGAATCGCAATGTCGGGTAAAATTTTTCAAATATCGAAATTGACCTTGTGTGGTCGGGTGGCATGTGCGAGGTGTACAT
Source organism: Rhodamnia argentea (assembly GCF_020921035.1). NCBI lineage: Eukaryota > Viridiplantae > Streptophyta > Magnoliopsida > Myrtales > Myrtaceae > Rhodamnia > Rhodamnia argentea. The sequence goes on from NC_063151.1 coordinate 13,645,546, forward strand.
GCAATTTGGAGTCGCCACCGATCGATTTATTGGAAGGTACGATCGAAAAACCTTACCAAACGGTCGGGAGGAACCGTTCGGTTCCGCGAAAATCAGAGATTTTTGGGTCCGGGGACTTGGTTACGCCGAGAATTTCATAGACGCCCTTTTGGTTACCGATGTTGAGTGATTTTTTAACCTAGGATTTCATGCAGATGCGATATCGGGTGAGGTAGGCCCTAACGATCTAAGGTATTCATGCAAATGGGGATTTTCTATCCTAATCAATCACAATCAAAAAATTTAATGCGCAATTAAAATCATTACAAGCAATCAAATCAATCAATCAAGGTTTGATATGTCTAAAAATAGCCCTATCGGCCCACACAAAAATCAAATTTGGGTTTCGGGGTGGTTTGGCGAAAATTTGGGGCGGAAGGCCCGGAAGGGTGGAATGGTCATTTTTTAGGGTTCGGGACCCGAAAATCACAAAATTTCGGATTGACCAGTTGAATGTGGCCATTTCCTATTTTTTGTGATTTTCTTGAATTTTTCTAATTTTTTTATTTATTTTTCAAAAATATTGGGAATTTTCCGGATCGGTATAAATCGACCCTTGAAGTCTCAAAAACTTTCGATCCAGACTTTATGAGTCCCGAATCGATCTAGGAAATTTTAGAAATTTTTTTGTGAAAATCTGGGAATTTTTATGAATTTTCTAAGCATTTTTGCAATTTTTTTGGATTTTTGGAAATTTCTTTTTATTTTTTTTTATTTTTTATTAATAAACCGGACCGGGTCAACCCAGTCAACGAACGGTCAACCCGGTCCGACCGCCCTATGACTCACTCTAGCCCTATACGATGCCGTATACGTATTTATCTATTTATTTTTGATTTTCTAATATTAATTCCTAATATCCGAATATAAAAGAAAAAGACGGACGGCCGAGATCAATCCCAAAATCAATCTCAGCCGTCGATCCTCGCCTAAGTGAAACGACGTCGCCTCCGGTCTTCTAATAAAACGACACCGTCATAGCCATTAAACGGACGGACGGCCAAGATTAAATCCCGGGACTTCATCTTGGCCGTCGACTCCTACTAAACCAAACGACGCCGCGTTTGACAAAGAACGGACGGCCACGATCTAATTCTAAAGCTCAATCCGAGCCATTCAATCCCTCTGCATGTAAAACGACGACGCTTCTAAGTCTTAATCTAAACGACGCAGCATTTATTAAACCGATGGACGGCCACGATCTCTTCCTAAATCCAATCTAAGCCGTCCGTTCCTTCCATATAAAAAACAACGACACTTTAATCATCTAATGGACGGCCGCGATTGACTCTCGGACTGATCTAGACCGTTGATTCTCTCTCTAGACAAAACGACGCCGCATTATACAAGTAAAACGGCAACGTTTCTGAATTTTCTTATTTTCTACCTAATAATGAATATATAAAAAGCGATCCAACGGCTGAGAATCAAATCTGGCAAATTTTCTCGGCCGTTGGATCGATGGCCGAGTCGGCTCGCTCGCGCCAACGGCCGAGGCGACTCGGCACCGATTGGATCTATCCCTACACGACACCTAAGCTCGCCGACCATGTTGACCGCCACCTCAGCATCTTCTTCAACCTCGCGACGATACTCAATGGACGGCCAAAAGCGTTCCGGCGAGATCTAACGGTGAGATCTCGCCGGAACGACGTCAAATCAACCCTAATCGACTCGTCTCATCTCGTAGATCTACATATCTCGGAATCGCAGCATTTCATCCACAAAATCAACCTTAATCAAGCTCGCACGATCACAAAGTTGCAGAGTTCGATCATGCCATATCCAACATAATAAGCTAATTAATCCATAGGAAACACTCAATAGAAGTTTAGAAATCTTACCCGCAGGTCCGATTGACCTGGTTTGGCCTAGATTCGTCTAGACGAGCTTCGACAGCAATCGGCCATGGAGGTTGAAGTTCGCAGACTCGATTCACGATTTTTGTGCAAAATCAAAGCAAAACAAGGATGCGACGATGATCGGCAATGCTCGGGGACAAAAATGTACACGGTAATTTCAAGGAGCATGCTCGAATCGATGTGATGCCATGGAAGTGCAGAGCTGAGTTTTGAAGTTCAACTTACCGGTTCTGGAGGTAATACGCCGATTGAGCTATGCCGATAGCTTCTTCTCAACTCCGGCGAACTTCCGGACTCGATCGCCAGCCTTGATGCGCTCTAGATTGGCCGGACGAAGAATCTGGAATTCGAGCTCCGGCGAACTGTGTCACGATCACCGCAGTCTCTCTCTCTAGCTTTCTTTTCTTTCTCTCTCTATTTCGTTGAGCTTTGTGAGCACGAATGAGCCTCCCTGTTCTAGAATCCTCTCAACCCTTTTATACTTGTTTTCAAAAATCGCGCGCGCACGGGCGAGCAATGCCGAGCTGTCCTCACGTGCCAACACGTGAATTTTGGCTCGCCGGACGGTGACGGAATCACTAGGATTCCGTCCAAGTCCGTCGAGCCTCCGTTCAGCCCAAAACGAACATGAATTGCCCTTGAATTCGAGAATGTTGACTTCCGCCGCGCCGAGCCTTTGACCGTCAATTCCGGCCACCTCCGGCGGCCATTGGCCATGCCGCCGGTGGAAATTGATGTGGGTTGTTCCAATGAACAAAAACCCTAGGTCAATTGGATCGATTATGCACGAATTGACCTTCAATTTGTCCATTGAATTTCAGCTTTAAAACCTGCAAAATGCACGAACTCGGTGAAGAAGATGAAGTATCGTGCTGGACCGGTTCGAGCTGTCCGACCGGTCTGAACCGGTTCGGACAATAATTTTTGCAAAATTTTCAAAATTAATCCAAATTGACTGGGAATTTTCACAATTAAACCTCAAAATTGAACTTAGGGGCCTGGATATTATCTAGAAATGCAATTTTGCCCAAAAGTTCTTATCAATTTGCACAAAAGCCCCAAATTTTTAGAAATTCTCAATTCGGGGAAAATGTCAATTGGACGTGTAATTGACCAAATTGGACCACGAGACCCATTCCAATCGATTTAGAATGCATGAAAACATAGGGGGACGGTCCAATTTCACTATGATAGTCCCTCAATTAAAAGTAATTTCAAAAATTGGCCAATTGAGGGACTAAATTGCAAATAATTTGGGGATTCTTGTCTAATTAGTGCAATTCGTGCAATTGAGGGTGCAATTGATCAAATTAAAGTTCAAAGGGACTGCAATTGAATGTCTAGACTCTAAATGTGCAAAAATTACAAATAAAAAAACTCAATTGGTATTTTTTTTTATGCAAATTCAACTCTAGGCATTGTGAAGAAACACCTAAAATTGAATTCAAATTTTGATTTTTCTTAAGGTCAATATTAAAAGGGAATTAAAAGAAAAATATTAGACATTTTTGTGTATTTTTGTGACCTCGAAAAGTATTTTTTATGAATTTTCAAGTATTTTATTTAAAAAAAAAGTGAAAAATATGAAAAATTATTTTTTTTTTCCAAATTGGTTCCTTAAGCTTGGCCAAGGCTTCCAATATTGATTTTTTTAATTTTTTTGATTTTTTGTGAATTTTTAGTGAATTTTGGAAAATAAAACTAAAGAAAAAATGATTAAAAATCGGGTGTCAGCAGCTAGAGTTGGACTTGTAAAATTTTTCAATCTCAGAAGTTTTAAGGCGAAGGAAACTCGACAAAGAACGAGTAGAGTCCATGTCTAGAGGGGGTTGAGCTATACGTTCTTCAAACTTGGCCCCGATAATAGCGGTGTATTCCTCCAGTGTAGGGGTCAACTCTAAACCTTGGAAGTTAAATGTCATTGTGCGCGCGTCCCATGCCTTGGCTAGCACTTGAATAAGGGCCGGTTGGTATTCCACTTTGTTCAAATCTACAAGTCGTCCCAAACGTCCTTCCACGTAGGCCTTGTTGATGATGTCGAGGCGATCCCACCATATAGAAAGCTCCTTGCGCGGTACCGGGATGACTTTGATGTCTCCATTCCCCATGATCTAAAAATGCAAAAAATGATTATCCTAAAGTCAATTACCACGAATTTAATATGCATGTGCATGAAATGTGATGCAAATGTGCTAACCAAATTTCGTGTCATCTTTTGGTAACATGAGGGTCAACTACTCCCACTTGACCCAAATAAGCCAAATAGGGTAGTTACGGACCTAATCTCACCCAAAGATGGCATGTAATTTGATTAGGATCGTTTAAGTGTAACCGGGGTAGAAAGTCGCTCACAAATTGACAACTCATGGAATTTACAAGTCTAACACAATAAAGTCAAAAAGGATAGGACATGATAGCATCTAAAGATGTTCGGACAATAAATGTCAATGAAAGTACATAATAGACTCAAAATATAATGAAACATATAAAATGCCTCAAAGTCGTACTAAACTAGACAATCGGAACGGTATCCTCATCGGATGAAATCTCCACTATCTCGGAAAGCTTGATATCTTCTTCATCATCAGAGTATATGGTGATGACTTCCTTCTTCTTAATAGGGGAGTGCTTTGGGGCCGTCTTGGTCGCACGAGGCTTCTTTGCCAATTTCATAAACAACTCCCAAATTCTCTCATTTTCACGCTTGACTTCCAAATGGCGTCCACAATGGGTATAATCGCAACTCTCGCTACGAATACGGTTCCTTCCATTGAGCTCCCGTCCATGGACAAATCCAAAGACTCGAAATGTAGCGGGTACTCGATCCTCGCGTTGAACGGTCCTCCGCTCCCATGTGAATATGTCGGGTACATCAACATGACTTCGGGGCGCCATCTATCCTAAAAAAGAAAAATTTGACCTTCAACCCCGATCACTTAAACGATCTTACAAATTGTGATGATATGTCGTGGAAATGCATGATATACAAAATTTAAATTTACAAGTTCAAAATAAAAAGGGTAGAAAGCCTTACCAACCGATGTTACTCTTTTTTTTGGGTTTTTGGTTTTAGGTATACCAACCGTCCATTTCACATGCGCATGAGACAAGTGAGGTTCAACTCTAAAGAAATCAAAAAGGCTCGGGTATGGACCTAAAAAAGGCTCCCGCTATACAAATCGATGGGCCGCCCACAAGCGCAATCAAACAACAAGTGGGTAGGACCATCAATCTTGCATAGCGAGTGGGATCAAATATGATCAACCCAAGTGCAATTAAACACAAGAGCTTCGCATACCGATCCCTATCTATGGCGACCTATAAAGGTGATTCGCGGCTCGGGTTTAGGCGCTTGTGTGTGCGGTGTCGTGATCCTCAAAATATGCAAGACATGCACAACAATTTATATTCAAAACACCGCTTCAATATTTGCATAAATAAACACACAACCCGAAACTCCATATCTGCATAAAAAATGGTTAGCATAGACATGACCCCTTATAACTCCCATCTGCATCAACATTTAACACTTTTTGTTAGTGGACGTACCTCACCTTCAAGAGCATCTGCAGGAAACTAGATTAGTAAACAATCAACATTTTTATCGGCTTAAGTCCTCTTATGAATTTCCCCAGCGGAGTCGCCGGTCTGTCGCGACCCTCCTCCGTCGTCGAATGCGCGCAGGAGGTGAGTGAGGGTTAACGAGCCGATCCTTTTAATTTTTATATGAGGAAGACCCCGGTTGTCGGCGAGGTATTTTTTAGGATCGCGGGTCTCTCCCAAGACCCATTACTCGAATCGCGATGTCGGGTAAAATTTATCAAATATCGAAATCAACCTTAGTGTGGTCGAGTGGCATGTGCAATGTGTACATGCAATTGGAGTCGCCACCGATCGATTTATTGGAAGGTACGATCGGAAAACCTTACCGAAAGGTCGGGAGAAACCGTTCGGTTCTGCGAAAAAAAACAGAGATTTTTGGGTCCGGGGACTTGGTTACGCCAAATTTACATTGACGCCCTTTCGGTTACCGATGTCGAGTGTTTTTTTTAACCTAAGAATTCATGCAGATGCGATATCGGGTGAGGTAGGTCCTAACAATTCTAAGTATTCATGCAGATGGGGATTTTCTATCCTAACAATCACAATCGAAAAAAATTTAATGCGCAATCAAAATCAACACAAGCAATCAAATCAATCAATTAAGGTTTGATATGTCTAAAATGGCCTTATCGGCCCACACAAAAAATCAAATTTGGGTTTCGGGATGATTTGGTGAAAATTTGGGGCGGAAGGCCTAGAATGGTAGAATGGTCATTTTTGGGGGTTTCGGGACTCGAAAATCACAAAATTAGGGTCCGGCCGATTGAATGTGGTCATTTCTCATTTATAGTGATTTTATGAAATTTTTTCTAATTTTTCTAATTTTTTTTTTTGAATTTTTTATTTATTTTCTAAAAATGTTGTGAATTTTCCGGATCGACACAGATCGACCCTCGAAACCTCAAAACTCTGGATCCGGACTTTATGAGTCCCGAATCGATCTATGAATTTTTAGAAATTTTTTGTGAAAACCCGGGATTTTTCTGAATTTTCTAAGTATTTTTACAATTTTTTTGGATTTTTTTGGAAATTTCTTTTTATTTTTTATTATTTTTATTAATAAACCGGACCGGGTCAAACCGGTCAACGACCGGTCAACCCGGTCAGACCGCCCATGACTCACCCGCAACACCAAAACGGCACCGTACCTATATATCCTAATTTTTGAATTTTTCTAAAACCATTTTCCTAATATCCGAATATATCAAAAATGAATGGACGGCCGAGATCAATACGTGAATTAATCTCAGCCGTCGACTCTGCCATAAACAAAACGACACCGCACCGCTCTAATATACGGACGGCCAAGATTAAATCACGAAGTTCGATCTAGGCCGTCAATCTCTCTCGAATCAAAACGGCAACGTTTCTGTCCCTATACGCAAAACGACGTCGCCTTAGCTAAATGTATCGATGGCCACGATTAAACCTTCGTTACGATCCGGACCGTTCACTCATATAGAACAAAAACGACGCAGTATGAATTAAAACCTTGAACGGCTACGATTGATTCTAAACTCGATCTAGACCGTTCGTTCTTCATAAGACTAAAACGACGACGCATCCCCTAGGCTAAACGGGCGCCGTTTACTATTTTCTAATTTCTATCTAATATAAACGAATATTCGAAAATACAAAATAAAGATCCAACGGCCCGTAATTAAACTCATCGAATTACCCCGGCCGTTGGATGAGATCTCGACTCGGCTCATGCGCCAACGGCCGAGCCGAGTCGGCGACCACTTGGACCAACCGGAGAAAGACACGTCGGACCGCCGACTCGTTGACCACCCCACGTCAACTTCATCTTCTTCCCTACGACGACAATGAATGGACGGTTGAGAGAGTTCCGGCGAGATTTAACGGCGAGATCTCGCCGGAATGACACCAAACCAAACCTAATCTATTCACCTCACTTCACAGATCAACATATACAAGAATCAAGCAATTTCATCCACGGGATCGCAGACAATCAAGCTCGCACGGAATCAATATCGCGAAGTTCAATCACGCGAGACAAGGCATAACAGTTCGATTAAATCACAGGATCGACTTAAACCAAGTGTAGAAACCTTACCCGTGTGTCTGATTGACCTGGTTTGGTCTAGATTAGTCTAGACAAGCTTCGACGTTGATCGGCCGTGGTGGTTGGTTTTGAGCACTCGATTGGCGGGTTTTTGAGCAAAATCGAAACAAAAAAAAGGTGCGATGATGATCAGCAATGCTCAAGGGCAAAAACGCACATAGCAATTGCTAGAATCAGGCATGAATCGGTGCGATGCCATGGATGAGCGTAACCGAGATTGGAAGAACGACTTACCGATTTAGGAGCTCGCAAGTTGATCGAGCTGGTGCGATCGAATCCTAGAGTTGATACGAAGCTTTTGAACTTGATTGCAGGCTTTGATTCGGCCTGGATTGGTCTCACGAAGATCTCACGGTTGAGCTCGAGTCTTCGATCGCATGGGCGAGAAGACGAGCTCTCCCTCCTTTTCTCTCTCTCTCCCTCGCTCTCTGAATACCTTGCGCATGGAATGAGCCCCCCTTTTGCTCTAGAATCTTCTCCACTATTTATACCCAATTTTAAAAAAAAACGCGCGCTCGGGTGAAGCTTGGCTGAGATGCTATCACGTGCAATCACGTGATTTCTGGCTCGCCGGACGGTGACGGAATCACTAGGATTCCGTCCAAGTTCGTCGAGCCTCCGTTAATCACTAAACGAGTGCCAATTGCTCATATTCTAGGATTTGTTGACTTTCGGACGCCGGCGACTTTGACCGTCGATTCCGCCGCGCTCCGGCGGCCATTGGCCGGGCCGGTGATGGCAATCGACGCGTCTTCACCCGAGAAACAAAAACCCCAAAACAATTAGTTCGATTATGGCTGAATTGAACCCCAATTTGGCTGTTGAAACTCGTCCAGCAATTCTGCAATTCGCGCGAGTCGCCCGAGGAAGACGACACTTTGTTGGACCGGTTCGACCGGTCCGACCGGCGGTCAGACCGGTCCGAACCGGTTCAGACAGTGTTCCACGTACAATTTTCGAAATTAATCAAAATTGGCTAGGAATTTTTGTAATTAAACCTCAAAATTGGACTCAAGGGCCTGAATTCTATATAAAAATGTGATTTTGCCCAAAAGTTCTTATCAATTTGCACAAAAACCCCAAATTTTTCAATTTGCCCAAATTGGGGAAAAGTTCAATTGAGTGTCAATTTGATCAAATTGGATCATGAGACCTATGCCAATTGATTCATAATGTGTGAAAACATAGGGGGACAGTCCAATTTTACCATGATAGTCCCTCAATTAAAAGTAATTTCAAAAATTGGTAAGTTGAGGGACTAAATTGCAAGATTCTTTGGAAATTTTGTGCGATTCGTACAATTCGCGCAATTGAGGGTGTAATTGATCAAATTGAAGTTCAAAGGGACTGCAATTGAATGTCTAGACTCTAAATGTACAAAAATTGCAAATAAAAAGACTCAATTGGTATTTTTTGTGTAAATTCAACCCTAGGCGTTGTGAAGAAACTCCTAAAATTGAACTCAATTTTTGATTTTTCTTGAGGTCAATATTAAAAGGGAATTAAAATAAAAATATTGAATATTTTTATGTATTTTTCTGACCTCGTGAGGTATTTTTTATGAATTTTTCAAGTATTTTCCTATTTTCGAAAATATTAAAAAATGTGAAAAATATGAAAAATTATTTTTTGTTCCAAATTGGTTCCTTAAGCTTGGCCAAGGCTTCCAATGTTGATTTTTAATTTTTTTTGATTTTTTTGTGGATTTTTAGTGAATTTTGGAAAATAAAACTAAAGAAAAATTAATTAAAAATCGAGTGTCAACATAGGGTTCCCGATCATACCCTCCAAAAATTGATCGGTGGCAACTCCATATGCATGTACACTGTGCACATATCATCCGACCACACTAAGGTCGGTTTCGATTTTTATATATTCTTCCTGTAGCGATTCGAGTAATGGGTTTTGGGAGGGACCCGCGCGTCAATATCCACCGTCAACTGGGTCGAAAGTGCGGCTCGTTAACCCCGCTCGCCAAAAATCCCCCCAACGCGAACGCTACGATTCGACGAAAAAGGGGAGCAGAGACGAGAGGGTCGCGACATCCACCGGGTGGGTTTTTTTCTCCTTCCAGTTTCGAGTATCTTCGTGGATAGTTATAGCAACCCATAGGCGTAAGATGCACCTTGTTTGGGTGGGGGAAGGGGGGGTTTCCTAGACATAGTCCTTTCGGACAATGGCCGTTTAGTCCATCTTGCATTGGACGGTCGATTCAAGGCCATAAATTGGAACACATTGATTCCACTCGTTCTCATCCTTTGCTTCGGGGCTTGTCCCTTGGTGTGGTTAGTACTCCAAAGCGTCGGGCAGTGAAGTTTTCACTTGTTCACTAATTATGAAGGTTCGCCGGGGCCTCTTTCCTCCTCCCTTTTCTGCCGACAAGTAGGGGTCCGCACCCCTAAAAGGGGGGAGGGAGTTAATCGAACATCTCGGCCATTGGCGGGAATTTCTCTTGCATTCAATCCCCAATTCTTGTTCACCCAGGATGATCCTCCATTAATAGCTATTTGTATAACTGTAAATACGGAAGATTGGATTGCCCGAATTATGAGTATTATATATTATGATCTCCCCATATTGATAAAAAGTTCATAGAACAATTTGAAATGGAAATCAAGAAATTATTTCTGGCCATAAAAACAAAAAGGCATGAATTGTGGTTGACCTGTCTTGTTTGGAGAATGACCCCTTATGGCACAACTTAGTAAGTTATTATCGCAGTTCATATAAGATTAAAACAGCTACTTCTCTAATTTGGAAGAGCAAATCTTTGTTGTTCAGTGAGACGTGAGAGCTCTTGCAATCACCATTGAAACTAGAGGTAGAGAACATGTAAACGATAGAGTGCAATGATATTTAATCTCTCAAATTTATAACGAAATCAGGAGAATGGAGTTCCAAAATCTAGATTGGAAGAGAAGGAAAAAAAAAAAACAAGAAAATTCAAACAAGTCTTATTCACTACTCAGTTATTTAACTAATTGGATTTTGGTGAAATTCTATATTCATTGTATCAATGAAATTAGTGAAAACTTCAGAAATTCTCTCCCTCGTGCTTTTTTTTCTTTTAATTTAAAACTTAAGTTCACGGGGAGTTGTAATAATAAAAGACAAAAGCGGTAGCATAATAAAATAAAGCTCAATAACTTTATCCTTATCTATTATGCTTTTGAAGTATTTTAATGTCAAAGAATGGATTTACAATACGAGTTATTCGAATTGTTACAAATTAAGTGGCTTTGTTGAATAATGAAAGATATATTCAGAAGCCCATTCAAAAAGCAGAACGTAAAATTAAAAGGTAAACACATATTTTGTTCTTTCGTCACTCAAATTTTTCAATTTTTATTTTCAAGTTTAGTTGACTTCTTTATTGAGGGTAAACTTTTGTACGTTATTGTTTTTTAATTTTAGATGATTAACGGATAAGATCATTGCGTTTTTATTTTTAAGTAAATGTGCATAATTGAGTTCCGTATACTATAAACACATACATGGAATCTCATATCACGGACTAACGACCCTCGATAACTCCACCCGTCTAGCCCATCGGCCGGACCCCTTCGGTATACACGTAATATTTTAGCAAAATGACAAGTTATTCCCCATTGAAATAAAATGTTCTGAATTGACAGCAAAATGAATGACTATATACTATTCAAATTTGTAGGCCAAGTCTAGCATTAATATAGATAATTTTTAAACTTCTAGGCCAAGTCTAGCATGGGGGAAAAGATGTGAAATGGTTCCGAAGCCCTGCATAAGGGAGGAGGAAGGCCCGATCCGGGCTTCAAAAACCCCGTTCTCACGACTTTCTGGCTTGGAGACAGCCTAGGGCTGCGCAGTAGTTTGTACGATTGATATGTTGCCATCACGGCTGTGCGCAGGCCCACATGGACCGGGTTCCCTCATGTACCGGGCATGTGCAGCTCAGAGCATGACTGGGATGTTGACGGCCCAGGCCTGCCCTTCCATGCATGGGCCTTCGTCGAATCGACACTCTAACAAATTGGCCCGGCCATAAAAGGGACATGTGGCGGCCGCTAATTGGTGGACGGTTGGCAGCGGCAGTAGTACTGATGCCCCCAATTTTATTTTATTTTTAAAATGATATTACTTCCAAGACTTTTTTGAAACTTTGACTGATAGCAAATATTAAATAATAAATATCATTTTCTCTCACTAAAACTCAGAGTTCTTTTCTTTCTCTCTTCTCCCGGCAAAAAGGACCATGAAAGTGAAGCTATATGGCTTCTTGAAGAAATGAACAATGATTTCTTTAAGGAATTGTCATATGCTTTGGTCATGTCGTGAAAGGGAGTTAATGCAAAGTTATCCTAAATTGTGGAAGGACTGCTTAATTCAAGTGCTTAGATGTGCCTAGAGGTGACAAAATTAGTCTAAGATCCATATTTTAGCGCATATTTCAAATGTGTGTGATAAGTGGATTACTTTTACTTTTAAAAATAAACTTAAGTGGGTTGTGAATGGGTTACTTAACAAATTGATGGGTTTTAAATTAGTTTTAAATGCGTCATAAATGGCTTATTTGACTATATTAAGTCATAAACAAATTTCCTAATTTTTTTTAAATTTTCTGATGTTTTGAAATTCTTTATTTTATTTTCTATTTTGCTTTTTTCTTCTAGTAAATTTGATGATCGGCAACCCTCACTAGCTACAAAGCGAGGGTCGTGACATTTTTAAAATGAAAATTTCTATAATTTTTTATTGTACTATTTTACATTATTCTTTTCTAGTCTTTCTTTTTATTTTTCCTTATACCTCCGCCGTGACCGGTCGATGATGGCCACAAGCAAGCACAAGCCTCACTAAGGTTTGGCTGGTCATTGCCGGTGGTCGGATGCCATCGCTGGTCAGCCGTCGATGGTCGATCGGTTGGTCATCGGTCATGCTAGTGGTATGTTGGTCGCCGCCCATCTCTGATAGTCGTCGGTTGCCGGTGGTCGGCCGCTTGTCGATTTCCAATCGTCGATGATCATCGGGCACTACCATTCACCTATCGATTGCTGCTAGTGGTTGCCGGAAGAATTGAGGTCTTACAATCACTAGTCAATGTGCTTTTCTCTCGTGCATTTCTTTGTTCATGGTTCGATATTCTAGGCCCAAAGTCGGCCGACGGAGGAAGAATGAAATCCGGGATTTCCTAAAAAAAAAAAAAAGAACAAAGAATAAAGTGATATGAATTTATAAGAAACAAGTTTTTTTTTTTATAAAAAAAATGGATTGAATAAATGTTTGGTCAATATGGTTATATGAAAATGGGTCAAAACGGGTTGGACATTTTTCGACCCAATCCACCTGTTTGACGGATCTAGATGTGGCTGAATGTGTATTAGAAGATCACAAGTAACCCGATTTGCAACGGAGTATTTAAATTGATGATTAGAAGGTGAAAATTGCTACTACTTTCTAGTTGATCCCAACAACCTTTTTGGAGCATGTAATTGTTGATATATACGTGTGAGTTGTGCTAAAACAAAGTTATACATCAAAACATTAGTGTATTTTGGAGCAGTTAATTATATCATAATTGGTAAAAAACTCATTAACTTAAATTTATAAGTGAATGTGCATTCAATGTATCTTGGATATGTTGACGGGTTTGGAATTGAGTTCCCTCTTGATGATCTCTCCGAGTGAAGGTGTCCGGCTTCCGTTACCCTCTCCCAACAGAGAAGTTGGTTTAAAGTACTATCTATCTCTTCAATAATCCATGTACGTGAATGGTGAAAGTCTTTAGGACTATCTTTTCGTTTTATGTGTATGATATGTTATTGGTAACTAATTATTGGATCCTCAAGCATTGGTATAGCATTAATACATATTATGAGGAAAATTTGATCGACTGAGTATATACAATCCTTTATTCGACCAAAGAAAAGGATATCCAATTCTTTAATGTTTGATATAAATAGGCAAGGTCTGTTCATTTGAGCTATGCAGTTTCATTTTTTTTGGCTTTTTTTGGCCCCGGTTTTCGATTGCTTTAGAATGATAAATTGAATACAAATAATTAGTATCGACTTTAAGTGGAACTATCAATGTATTTCTTAATTATTTTTCCTTCATATATTTTACGTACAATTTCTAAGTATTAAAATTTATAATTTCATTTGTACTATATAGCATGTCGTGCATCGCACAGGTTCAATTCTAGTAGAAAATAGATTCGGCTGGGTCTCTCCGTTGGCTAAGATAAACCAATCCCGCAAACCTTTCTAATACATTCTCGACTAAAATTTGTCCAACCAACTCAGTTCAATTTGAATGCTGAAGATATAAATTCAGTACTACTATCACTTGGTTGTCCTATCATGATTACTAAAGTTTCAATTTGGATAAATGATACAAATGATTTACGAACTTTGCTCAATGTGTAACGCGAGCCTTGAGCTTTAAATTTGTTCAACGTGGTCGCTAAATTTTAATCCAATGTGTAATGTTGTCTCCGAACTTTTGATTTGTTTAATGTCATCCGTGAACTTTTGACACATGTTCAATTTAGTCTTTAAACTGTATGATAATGTTCAATGATGTCCTTCCGTTAATTCAATTCCACGGATAACATTAAATATTTTCATAGGGTCCAAGGACTAAACTCATGTACCAAAAGTTTAGGAAGCACATTGGACAAATTAAAAGTTCAAGGATGACATTGCACATTGAATTAAAGTTCATCAATCACATTTAACAAATTTAATATATAGGGATCAAATTACATGTTGAACCAAAATTCATGAATAATCTTATTATTCACCCTTCCAATTTTTCTCGTCATTTTAGTCAACAAAGATTTGTCATATTGCCTTGTTGTTCTTGGATTTGCGGATAATCCTCCTGGTCAACCTCCATTTCGATGAGTGCAAAGTTACTTTCCTATTCTAAAGGGAATAGTATAAATTCACGTGAGTTGAGTCCATATAAATATTTGGATTCATACAACGAATTCAGCCCTTACAAACGCTAAGATGGAAAATAGCTTGGTTCCTCCGGCTTTCTAATAATTTCATATTTGCCGAGAGATTCCCTCGAAAAAGTACGAGGAATTAAAAAAAATAAAATGACTTGAAGAATATGGCTAAACGATGAGTGCAAGAAAACAAAAATAATAGGAAACGCGTTTTAATAACTTGATTCATTCTATTTCTTAATAAATTCATATGTATCGGTGAATTCCTCTCTAAAAGTTATCATAATAAATAAAAAAAAGATCCCTCAAAAAAGATGTTTGAGCGATGAGGTACTCTCTCCATTAACCTTAGCCCCATTTGGTTCAGCATTGGAAATGCACATTGAGGCTTTAAAGTCCCTTGGTCAAATGTAAATGGTATTTGGTTTACTTTGGGGAGATGCAATTGCATCTCAAATGCTTTCCAAAGTCCTTTAGCGCAAAGCACATCTAGAGGTACTTTGGGCTAAAGGACTTTTGCGAAAATGCAACTAATTTTGTTTTTATTTTAACTTTGTTACCTTCGCTTGCCGCCACTTGCTCGCCCGCTTGCCGCTTGCTAGCCTCCCAACCGCCGCCTCCTGCTGCTCGCTCGTCAGCGGCTGCAACCTCCTGCCGCCCACCTGCCCGCCCGCCACCTCCCGCCGTTCGCTGCAGTCCGCCATTGCCCGCCGCCCTGCTGCCCCCTACCGCCAGCCGTTCGTCGCCACTCGTCGGACCTCGCTAGCCCCCCCTCGGTTGCCCGCCCGCCATCCGCCCCCCATTGCTCGTCGCCTTGCCCCTCGTCGGCGCAGCCACCCGCCCGCCGTTTTTTTTTTTTTTTTCAAAAAGTAAAAATACTTTACGAAGTTCATTTTTCACCAAATAATATTAACGTCAAAGTTGCTTTTCAAATGTGTTTTTAAAATGCACTTTATCAAATACTACTTGCATTTTAAAAAAGGCCTTTAGCCCAATGGTATTTTCATTTTCTCAAAATCCTTTGATCAAATGCTGAACCAAACAGAGCCCTTATTAAATATCGAGGTAATATACTTTGACGGTACTTTTAATCTTAATTAGCGTTCATAGTACAAGTTGACTGCTCAAATGATGGTTTACCCAAGTGTAGCGATCTTACGATAGGTGGGCATGATGTGTTGGGTTTTGTAGTTGGAATGGGCCGCCCATCACGGGGTTGGACAGGCCATATGTTTATATGCACGAGTGCTCTCGTCAGGCAACCGAGAGAAAGGCGGAAAGAAAAATAACGGATAAGGGATCATCTTCCAGATCAAATCCCTCCTCTTAAAAGACCAAATCACCCTTTTGAAAATTTCAAACCCCTCAAAGGGAGCGTCTGAGAAAGTTTTGGGAAAATGACTTTCCATCAAGATAAATGACTTTTTGACTCAGTGGACTTTCACAAAAATGCAAATAGTGTTTGGCAATAGATTTTAGCTTCAATGTTGTTTTGCCTAACACGGTGACACAATCTCGGTGATCACCCTTTCGCCGCTGACCGACACCGTTCAATGAACTCCAAGGACGCCATCTACTTCTATGACCTCCCTTCCGCCGTTGTCAACTAACCCGAACGATTCTTCGCCAGTGGACCTGCCCATCCTCAGATTTCGCTGCTGTGAAACTCCTCTGACTTCGAGTTCTCCACGAGCCCTAACATCCCAACCACCACTTGCCCCTTGTCGCCGCACCTCAACCCTCCTGTTGCGTGATTCTCGGTGACCACAGCCGTTGACCCTCGACCAGTTGCTGTCCCTCGATTTAGATTCAAAATCATTAGCATTGTATCAAAACCAAACTAAATTTGATGCTCTCCTCGAAGGGGGTTCTCCAAATATATATATAAAAGATTACTGTTTTTTTTCCCAAAATGTTGTGGCTTTTTAGTATAGTCATCTAAAGGACTTAAATATAAACGTAAGCTTCGAAGACTATAAATCTCCATGAAAACTTTGAAACATTAAAATATGGGTGTGATTGAAGAGACAAAGACCAGCATGGTCCTCAATGTTGGATCTAATTGCCTTGAGCTTTTGAAGAAAGCATATATTCTTTGGTTCGTTGCCTTGTCTTCTTTTGAGCCAAAAAATTACAAGTGGGGTGCTACTTTAATTCGTCTTTTTGGAATTGTTTTGCCATGTCTGAGATTTCAGATAGCTTACACATTCATGAGAGAAAGAATTAACATGGCAAAGACACCCAAGGGACAAGGGAACCGGGGAACACTCCTTTCTTCTAAGTCATTTTTGTGATGCATACTTTTTGAACGTTACGGTGCTCTTTGGAATCTTTGAATGGATGCATAAAGATGGTAAAGAAAGGCACCGATTCTCCCCTTTATATTTGATCTTTACAAAGCGAAAAAAATCATCTAATCATTCTTAAACTTATCGTACGAATGCCAATTCAATCCAATTTTGTCAATTTAGTTCGAAATCTATTACATTGGAATTCCACACAAAGATTTAATACTAAATTAGAATGTTTAGTACTATATTAGTATCCATAACAGATTTAGGACCAATTGAACAATTTTCCTTTATAAAGCAATTTTATAGCTGGGAGCAATTATGTTGAAACTTGTTCAAGAGGCCTAAATTAAGCACCATAGCTGAAGTGCAGTTTCAATGCACTCGATTTGAAGGGTAAACATGAAGAAAAGGAAGAACGATAATAGGGACACTAACTTTTCTTCGGCCAAATCATGTGCAGCAATGGCAATTAGGGTTAAGAACCTTCGGAATTACTCCAATCTAGCTATTTGCAGGGAAAAATGAATATTTAATTAATTTATTTTTTGGTAGAGAATACTTAATTTTTTATAGCAGTACCTTTATGTACTTATTATTTCCACATAAATAGTAAATACTTTATCCCCAATACCCAAAAGTTATTGAATTAAAATAATGGGTCACCAATGGAGTTGGCTATTTGACTCTATCTATGACTAAGCTAGCTGAAAGCTAGGGCTTTAAACAAATCAAAAGTTTCAATAAATGATGATGATGGGACCCTAAAGTTACCAATGATGGCGACTTGGGTTTTGGTAAGAAATTCCAGTTTATCAAAGAGATTTAGAATCACTTAAATCAATTCAAGAAGGAGAAGCACTAAAAATGGCTAGTACTCTCTACCGATGACGTGGTCTATTATCCTCCCGCCCTTTAGGGCTTTGTCTCGACTATATGTTCTTTAATCTGTTTCAATATTTTATTCACCGTGATTTATATATGTAAGGTTTTTTTTTTATATTAAAGTCGAAATATTTTCCTGTAAATTTTTACATGCATTTAATTCTTTTTTGAGATGTCTGGACACCAAAGGCATATATATATATCACCAAATTTTTCTGTCTGAAGTGGGTTTACTTTTTACGTCAAATCGCTTTGACTGCTTATTTGTATTGACATGTAACAATCTAGGAGAAAAGGTCATCTTTTGAGAAGTTAACCAATGTCATCTAACTTTACTTTTTGGTGACATGATAGACAACGTGAATTGCATTTTATGATGCACATCAAAACATATGATCATCTATACTTTTTATTTGCAATTTGTTTTTGAGTACAATGTATATATATATGACTCATGTGCACCAACACAGCAAAAATCCCGAACATAGTTGATACTTGATAGACCCAGACCAAAAAAAAAAAAAAAAAAAAAAAGACCAAATATCTCTGTACTGAATTGGCTTGCTTGCTTTCCCCATATCAAAAGTGTAGTCGACGCATAAGAAACTTTTTCGTGCTCGTGATCTTATACAAACGAGAGTTTACCTTCTCTATGTTAGTTTTTCCTGTATGAGACAAGCTAGAAAGTTGCAGGTTAAAGCTATTAGCCTTCATACATAATTTGTATGTGATCTCATCAGACACCACTCGTGTTCCCAGGATAGGGAGGATATCACTTTATTCTTGCAATTGTCGTTCAAATTAAAATGAGGGACGCTCTTTTGTGTTGGTGCATTAATTTAAAATGTAACTTATCAGTTATATTTATCGAAAAGGAAAATTCGAAGCAATTCCTTAGACCCGCTCTGTCTTTCCATAAATTACTCTAGGTAGATATGCTCTTTGAAGAAACTAAAGTTGTGTTTGGTCATCGGGATATAAGCCAGGATATGATATATTTTATCCTATTCTGTGTTTGACAACTGTCTAGGATAGGATAAATGGAGGATATAAGGGGATATAGCCAGGATAAAAATATCCTAGGGGAGGGGGTGAGATAGACCAGGATAGGATTTCTTAAGAGACCAGATACAAGGAGAATCATGATTTTTCTACAACCACCACCTCTCCTCTGCGTTGGGCCGCCTCTCCTCTACGATTGGCCGCCTCTCTAGCGAGTTGGGGGGCGCCTCTCTGGTGGCGGCGACTATTAAGTGTGGTCGTCTTTCCGGTGATGTCAGGCTAGGTCTCCGGTCGCAAAGCTGGATATCTCCACGACCTTATTCTTTAATCAATTGTTTGGTGTAATGTTAACATTACCTTTTTTGAATTTGTTTTCTTAAAGAAAATTATTTAACCTTTCATACCAAGCACGGGGTGCTTGCTTCGTACCATATAATGCTTTCTTCAAGGTGTATATGAGATTTTTACTTCATGAGTCTTCAAAGCTCGGAGGTTATTCAACATAAACTTCTTCTTTGATGTAGCCATTTAAGGAGGTATTTTTGACGTCCATTTGAAAAAGTTTAAAGTCATGGTAACAAATATAAGCAAGAAGTAGCCTTATGGCTTATAACCTGGCAACAGGAGCGTATGTCTCATCATAGCCTATTTTTTCTTCTTGTGAGTATCCTTTTGCCACTAATCTTGCCTTGTTTCTGATCACTTTTCCTTTATCATCTAGTTTGTTTCTAAACACCCATTTTGTTCCTATAAGTGGATGACTTTTGGGTCTTGGCATAAGTTCCCAGACATCATTGATTTTGAATTGATGAAGTTCCTCTTGCATTGCTGTAATCTAATTTTCATCTGAAAGAGCTTATTTAATTCTCTTAGGTTCTACTTGGGAGACTAGCGCAATGTTGCTCATTGCCTCCTTAAACCTTGATATGATTTTAAGTCAATCATTTGAACTTCCTAATGACGAATTCTTTAGGATGACTGGATTTATGATTCCAGTTTTTGTTGAATCTTTCATCTTGATCTTCAATAGATTCGGGAGAATTAGGTTGTTTTCTTCTTCTCTAACTGTCGAGGGCTGAGTATCTTCCCGATTCTGAATGCTATCAAAAGCTTGATAGCTTTCAGAAACTTGACTTCCTTTAGATGCTCGAGCTGGTTCTGAGATCCGAACATTTGTAATATCTTGAATATATTTAGATTGAACAGTCTATTTCTGAACACTTCCCTCAAATTTGACAATCATAGATTTTTCAACAACACAAAAGTTTTTGTCATAGAATCGATAAGATTTGCCTGTTGTTGAGTACCTAATAAATATTCATTCATATGATTTGTCATCAAATTTGTTAACACGATCATTAGCGTTCTTAAGAATAAAGCATTTACATCCAAATATTCGAAATATGCAAGGTTTGATTTTCTATCTTTGTAAAGCTCAATGGGGATTTTCTTAAGGATTGATCTTAAAGTCACACGATTTAAAGTATAGCATGCTATTGAAACAACTTTTGTAAAAAAATGCGAAGCAATTCCTTTCAACTACCCCATTGTTGAGGTGTGTAAGGAGAAGAAAAATTATGTTGAATTTGAAGGTCATCACACAAAACTCTGAAAAATTTTGATGCAAGAAATAACATATCCTTTTTCATTCTAAACTCTTCTGACAAACTTTGAAAATGAAGAGAAGGCTTCATTTTTATGAGCAAGATATAGAACCCATATAAACCTTCTAAGAAAATATCATATTCGTAAAGCAAAAGCATAAATGAACTTCTATGAGTGTAAAAAATCATCTATAATAACTAGACAATATTTCTTACCTCTAAGACTTAAGGTTCCGGTTGGTTCGAAGATGTCCACGTGTAAAAGCTGCAATGCACGATTAGAAGAAACATGCTCGATTTATTTAAAAGAATTTCTTACCTATTTACCAAGAGTGCAAGCAGTACAAAGTTCTTTTTTTCAAACTTTGTTTTTGTAGACCACAAACAAGCTTTTTGGAAGAGAGTTTTGCAATCCGCTTTATGCTTATGTGTCCTAACTTCTTGAGCCATAGTTTAGATTCATCCTTGATAGAAACTAGACACTTGATATTTTCATAATCAACATTCGGAAGGTACAAGTTCCCATCTCTCTAGCCAGTGAAATTTTGTTTCTTGTCTTGGCTTGTTCCTAAACATTTAGCATCTTGAAAGCATATTTGATATCCAGTATCACATAATTGACTTACACTTATTAAATTGTAATTTAGTCCTTGAAATAGTGAAACGTTGTTGATAGTCATATTACCAATTTTCATTGTCCCTTTGCCAGTGACTTTTCCATTGTCGTTTCCTCCAAAGGACACACTTTTACCATTGAATTTTGTCAAATAAACTTTCTGGGATCACGAGTCGTGTGTCTTGAGCTTCCATTATCAATGTACCATTTGCCTTTTGTTTTTCTTGGTACCCGCAGTACAAAATGAACTCACTTTTTCTTCGGTACGCATATTTTCTTGGATCCTTTTTGGGTTAGCCATTTTCAAAATATTCTTTTGAATAGGTCTCCAAATTTTCGAACATTCAGATTTGAAATGAATTGTATCATTGCAGTTTGAACAAAATTTTTGGCCAACAAGTTTTCTAAATTGTTTTTGAAAGTAAAATTTGTAAGCAAATGTAGAAGGTCTTAACTTGAGCCTTTCTTTAATTTTAGGAAAGTTATTTTGAAAAATATTGTCCTTTTCAAGACCAAGTCTTGTCTTATTATAATATGATACTTGTTTAAAAAGTCTATGCTCTAGTGTTTTTGAACCAAGAGAGAATCTTTTATAAATATTTGAAATCTCTAGTTTTAAAGTTTCATTTTCCTTCAAAGTAAAATAACAGTTTTCTTTGATTTGCGAAAATTCTCTTTGTAAAAATTCATTTTTATCCTTTTGAGAAATATCATGTTGCTTCAACTTTGAAATTTCCTTTTTCAGTTCAAAAACCTTTTTGAGAGTTGCTTTATAATCTAAACATAGTTCTTCAATATATTCAGATACCTCTTTTGGAATTTCAGAGTGGCATTCCTCTATTTCTCTATCTAAATCTAATTGCGCCATGAAACAGATGTTTGCATATTTGTCATCACTGTTCTCACATTCAGAGTCACTCCAGGTTTCTGCTTTTAAAGCTTTTTTATATTTCTCATATTTGCCTTTGTCCTTTTTTAGTAGAGGACAATTTGGCTTGATAAGGCCTTTCTTCTTGTAGTGGAAGCAAATAGTGTCTTTATTTTCTTCCTTGTCACTATATGATTTTTTTTAATCATTTTGTTTGAATGATCTTTCTCTCTTGAAATTTCTCCCCTTTCTAGCCATCTTTGCAAACTTCTTTACTATGAACGCAAATTATTCGTCATCCTTTCTTCATCTTGGGAATCTGTCAACACGGAATTAATGTTAGTTTTTAATGCAATTGACTTCTTACCTTTTGTATCTTTTTCCTTATTGACTCATTCTATCTGTACGATTGCAGGATTTCTACAAGTTCATCAATAGATAAAGGTCTGATTGTTTGACATTCTTAGATGGATGGTTTGATGTAGTTTCGGTCTTACGTAAGTCCTCGAAGAATCTTTCGAACCTACATAGGTTGCTAAAAAAACAGGAGCATTTTGATGAGCTAGACCATTGAATATTTCTTGAAATCTGTCAATCAAATCAACAATTATTTCATCAGGCTTCATTTTGAATGCTTCATAGTCACTTAGTAGCATACTCAGTTTAGTATCCTTGACTCTATCAACTTCTTGATAGGTGACATGAACTTTGTCCCATATTGCTTTTGATGATTATTCTTTTGCAACACTATTATATATAGCAGGAGATAAACCACAAAAGAGAGAATAAATAGCTTTGGAACCAAGTGTTTCTCTTCTGGATCGTTCGGTTTACGGCAAGGTAGGTGCAAGAACATTAGTCTCGTTTCATGTAGCAGCAGCTGCTGTCATGGTAGGATTTACTCCTTTTGTTACAACATCCCACTTTAGATTGTTTGACGCTTTGAAGAAACACTTCATCTTGTTGCATCATATGTTGTAATCTTTGCCATCAAAGTAGGGAGGCTTGTTATGGAGCTGTCCATCATTTGATCCTGAAGAATTGTTGCCGGACATGACGGATCATTTACTCAAAGTAAGACACTTCAAAATAATGTGTACTAACCTCTGATACCAATTGTTATATATAGCAATATCACCTAGAGGATGGTGAATATGTGATTTTAAATGGATTTGACTAGAAATTGTGAAATTAAAATAATTAAGTCAAATATCACAGAGGATCAGAATCTGAAGGTATGTAGTTTTTGACTCTAAAAACAGGTGCAATATTCTATCGGAATAAGTAGAGAGAGTTTAAGGATAGAGAAATATACACATGATAATTATAGTAATTCGGCTTAGATCAAGCCTACGTCCACTCTTCCGCGCCGACAACCTATAGGCTAGATTCTACTAGATGAACCAAAGAGAGTTTACAACAAGTGATGAAGCTCTTCTAGATAGATCACACTATCTTCTCTCAATTACTCTTACAAAATCTCTCAATGATTATAATATGAGTCTCTCGAAAACAAGTGTATAGAACATGAAATACTCTTTGAACTTTGGAGTCGTTGATTCTGATCCACGTTCATAATAGCACCATCAATCTACTTTTATGCTCCTTTGCCCCCAAACTAGCCGTTGGACAGGTCTTCAAAGGATCGCACTTTAATCTCCGATTGGACGCCATTAATCTTGATTGAAAGAGACTACATAAAGAAGATATGGTGACATTGAATGTTCAATTTGAACCCCTCTTATCTAGTCCCCAATACAACCAAATCTTTTGTTGTCATAGATAGTAGATACCTTCAAAAATGAAAGTTGTCTTGTCTCTAGAAAGGCTGTGATATCCCTAATTTTTCCCCATACTAGAAATAATTAGAGAGTAAAAGAACTTCTCTCGACTATTCTTTAAGAAATTTTTAGAAGAGGTTATTTCGTAACTTCTCAAGAAAGTTATTTTGAAATTTCTCAAGAAAGCTATAGCTTAACTTATTTGGGAAGTTTTCCTAAAAAAATTATATTAGAAAATATAATATGAAGAAATAGTTCTTGAATTGATATTAAATAGCATAAGAATAAAGTCAATGCTAAATCAATTAAGTTAATGGCAAGTTAATTTTCTAAAAGATAATATCAATGTCATTTTCAAGCATTTAATGATATGATAAGATCAATGTCATTTTCAAGCATTAAATGCTAAGATAACGTTCAATAATAACCATACAAATGTACCAATCAAATGAAGATACATAGCGTGGACCAATCAAACATCGATAAATGGCTAATCTAAGAGCCTAAGGATGCCTAGAATTTAAGGTGGACCAACAAGATTTCGATAAGTAGCTAATCTATTCTAGGATGACATATAGGGTGCAAGATGGCCCAATAAAATGGAGATAAGTGGCTACTCTAAAGATAGGATGACATATTGAATAATAGGCTTGCTAGGTGGTCCAATAAAAATATGACAAGAAGCATATGTATTAATGGCATAAAAGACAAAAGCTTTAGGCTATAAAAAGGAGGATGGTTCCCTATTTTGAGACCACGAAAACCCCACCATCTTTTTCTTCTTTTCTCTCTTTATTGCCGACTCACTCTCTCTCTCTCACCTCACATCATTGACGCCGCCACCTCGCGGCGCCCACGCCGCTTCAACCCATTGTCTGTCATCCACTGCTACGTCGTCGTGTGTCGCCCCCATACCGCACCACGTTACACGTACAATTTTAAGTCCTAACAATCAGTAAAGGTAAATGGATCTAAAGTGGTAACATCCATTTGCTACTTAAACGAAGTTTTGCATTAGATTGACATGACTTGTGTGCATTTTGTGTGCGACACGAGTGTTATTGCATTAACATGATTTGAATCACGCTACAATGATATTTTCTTACATTAAAATGATTTGATGCATGCGCCTGTAAGAATATGTTTGTGTAGATCATCCAAGGAACGATGCATGGCCTGGATAGGTAATTATTATGGCCTGGATAGACAAACATTTCCTTAAAGTCTCAAGGGTTCGTATTGTGGATATATTGAGCCGTCGTTCTTGTGAAGGTGGTTATGCGAGACGTTTCTTGTTTGGTAATGTTGAACCTAGGAGTGAGCATTCCCGGGATACGATTTACTAATTATGACATGGATAGAAAAATGTTATGGTTCGAATAGGCAAATGTTTATGGCCCATATAGGCACAAAATTTGGTGTGCTAGGAATGGCCGTTTGTTGTGACTTGCATGAATCGATGTGTTCATAGCATTTGAACAAAAGTTATTTGATGGACTCCACGCATTTGATGATTTACAAATGAAGATTCATGCTTATATTTTACAATAGATCACATGATAGCTTTGTTGAGTATAAAGCCGACATTCCTACCTTTAGGCCTAGTAATTTCACTTGCGGGGTTGCTCGCTCATCTCTTTATTTTTTAGGAAACTGATGGATTCACCACGAGGTCATCTGTTCGGCCAGCCTACCCATATGCATATGTACTAGAGTGACATTGTCGATGTAGAGTCTTGAGATGTGGGTGATAGTAGTTGAGAGAGATAGAGTATGAGAGTGAGTAGTTAACCTCCTCCCTCGAATTTTGCTTGCAAAATAGTAAACGGGAGGTTATATGTTGATGTAAAAAATATTGACGCATATATAAAATTATGTGTGTTTATGTATGGAAGTTGTTCTGTTTGCTATTTCAATTCGCCCACCGTTAAGAATAAAGGTTCCCAGAAAATAATAAATGAATTAGATAAGAGGAAGAATAACGGGATATAGTTCCAGGGTTGTTAGAAAGGCAATCTCCAATAAAGATATTTACTTTCCGTTGAAGAATTATCTTATATATCGAAGATTACAAACTTCCTTCAAGCGAACTTCACAGCCATATATGGCATGTGTCATATGTGGGTCTTCAAACAGTTACTAAGACCTAGATGCAATCATTGAACAGTCTTTAGAAACATCACTAGTCTTTTAGAATCTTAATAGATAGAATATTGAGTTGGAAGTTAATAGAGTTCTTGTTGATGCTCACTTATAAGTCTTCTTCAAAGGTGTAGTTGAATCTACATAAATAACACTTCACTTAATCTGGATAACATAATTCAACTCTTTTAGAAATAGGTACGTGGTATTCTTGCCTTGAGTATGAAAATCAACTAAGATCAATATAAACATCTTCATTCATGTGTTTCACCTGAAATGAAATACATTAAAGTATTGACCAGATTCAATTGGACCAAGGACAATTTTGTCAATATCAAAATCTATTAGAGGAGGTTTTCTTAATAGAAAGAATGTCCATTTTAGGTTTTTATTTGAGAAAATAAGAGCACTTAAAGCCCTTATTGAGAATTTTCCTTAAAAAGCTTCAATCAACATCCTAGTATCAGAGGGGCTGTTGACGAAACTTTGTTTAGTAGAAGCGAGTCTCCAAAGAAGAATGAGACTAAGGGATTCCACAGTTAACTTTAGCATATGCAAGAATTGCAGATCATGATGTAGAACCAGCTTTATTGACATGAATCTTGGAAGGTAGTGAGACTAGAAAATATGGGGGGCTGAAAAAGAATGGAAAATAATTTAAAGAAAGGCATTGAAAAAGATTTGAGAAAGGCAAATGAAAAAGAAAAGAAAAGAAAAAGAAAGAAAAAAGACAGAACAGCAATCGAAATGAATAAAGTAATAGAGAATGGTGGGGATGATGTTAGGGCAAAAGGAGAAAGTGCTACAAGCAAAGTGAAGCCATGCCCATACTCTGACGCTCACATTCTCCCATCATCTTTTCGTCTGACCTCAAACTTCGGTCGGGGCCCGCACCAAGTTTTCATAATTATTAACTCCATCAAACATTTTGCCAGAAGTTGCGATCCCACTCATTTTTATCATCTCTAGAGATGCTTCAAAAAGAATACTCGGATATCATGCTTTAAACTCACTTCTTGAGGGAGAAAGACGAGCTATGTCTTGAAATGCGAAGGATAATTGTCAAATGTAAATGTAAACACGAAAGCGCCGGAATGGCATAGCGAGTATGGAACGTGTTCACGTTTGTGGATTAGGAATGCGATATAGGTTCGACTCGGCTGTCACAACCAAGTACAAATAATTCTTCTTCTAGCTACTCACTTGAACTTTTGGCTTGCTTCTTGACTTATTCATGAGGTTGCTGGGGTCGCTTCGTATGCTCACTGTTTATTACCATCTTACACATATCATGCGTGTATCTATGTAGAGAGAGAGAGAGAGAGAGAGAGAGAGAGAGAGAGAGAGAGAGAGGTAGTATTCTAGAGTTGACGCACTTGGATGGGGCGTGAGGGAAATTTTGATTCAGTTCCGATGACTCAACTGTTCAAATTCCATTAACTGTGTGTCGATTATTCGAGATCAAGCAACATGCAAATAATATGGACTCAAGCGGTTCATGGAACTCTAGAAGATATTACATGGGCTATTGGGTTTCTTGGCGTGGTTTTCATTCTTATGGTAAAAGAACCTTTATTCGTGCCGCTAGAGACTGTGAGAGAGAAATGGCACGAAAATGTACATGACTCACAGAACTCTGAAGCATCACCATAATGGGTCGTTTGAAAATGTAGTTAAAGGAAAAAAGGGCTAAAGGGTTAAAGGAGCTTTAATATGTTACTATCGTTATTTTTTGTTTCACACGAGCGTACTAACCACATGAACTAAAAGTGATCACAGAAAAGCAGGAAAAAAAAAAAAGCATCTAGCTGTGCGAATCTAACCATTGACGGTCTTTTACCTTTACAGTCGTAATGATAAGATATTATAAAAATCCTGACATATGAATCATGTGAAAGATGGTAGTAAGTGTGTTTAAGATATTAACCTCAAAAGAGTATATGAAGAAGGATGAGGCTCTCTCTTCTCCGCTACTGGAATTTTTGTTATTCAAAATAAATACATTTTTGTTCACTTCCTCGAAATACAAGAGACAAATATCGCAGCTCAACTGCAAATTAAGACAAATCCCAGATAACTTTAAAACAAAACAAGCTCTAGATAACAAGAGAAATCATCAGAACAAGATTATGGGTCATCCGCTTAAAGAGCACATTTGTGGCTTCACACCAAAATAGGCGGCCGATCACCGAATCCATCTTCAGTAATGAGCATACACCGAGATTTCCATTTGTTGCTACGATTTTGCTTTTATTCGCCATTTGATGTTGATTAAGCATTTCTTGGTATATATCGTCGAGACAAGGAGAAGTCTCACTATTTTGCTTAAGCTTTGTTGTATTGCACGACAAGGAGAAGAAGAGCGTGCATATTTTTATGCACCAAACCCTAGACATATGTGTAGTATGCTAGAAGGTAGAACATAGATTATACAATGCAAAGAGAGTCCAAAAACTAGGAGTTGGACTGAAATAGAGTTCTCTAGTGGGTTTACTTTGGAGAAGCATTGTTGAAATAGGCCAAAAGAAGTGATGAAAATAACCTTAAAGCTTCAACATAGTTTGGGATGAAGAGCGCTCATGATTAGCATCCCTACCAGCAGCAGCAGCTGTCCATTCCCTAATAGAGTTCGAATAAGTAATTTAGTATTCAACTTTTCTTTTTCTTTTTCCCATGAGTATGTTTGCCAGATTTACGGTTCTTAAAATTGCTTCAGAAGCTCACAAGTAAGACGATTCCTACGGCGTAACATCCCCTAGTTAGTGACAAGAAAGACAGTAGCTGAATAAGATGATCTAAATCAATAAGATTGGCCTTTGATACCTACAGACTCTATGCAAGCGTCGGGTCAAAAGAAAGAGAATTAGCAAGGAGGTGATACAGAACTTTGGCAAGAGATTGTGAAACTTTGGAGAATCACGGTCAATTATTCTAAAAACTTAAACTGTTAGATGAATGTGTTATTTGATACTTAAATGACCAAACGAAAATATGTTTATGAAACAGATAAATTTCCACTCAACCTTCCTTAATTGTGAATATTCGAATGTACATGTAGTGCACGTGTCAGTCACCAAAAGACTGAACATCTAAGCCCCTTCAGTCAATTCCAATCGAATTACCTATTTCAATTTAATTGTTTATTTTTTTTAGCACCAAATCGAGGTTTTTCACCAAAATCCATTTCAACCTTCGTTTGAAGTTTCATGAAAATGGATTGTTGAGACAAGATAATACAAAGAGAAGAGAGACCATGTACGGATATCTTGTTAGAAAGAAGAATCCTAAATGGGATTAACTTACTATCCTAATGATGGAGGACGATAATGCAGCAAAAATAGAGAGAGGAAAGGGAAAGGAGACGCCGATTCTTGGATACAAGTAGACTCAATATCATTCATAAACATAGCAAATAACACCAATGTTTATAATGTATTCAGTGAATGTAGTTTCCCACCCAGATAAACAATAGAAAAGTAACATCATCACCCAGCATCATAATGAGACCACTACAAATTAAGAGTAAAAGGAAATCAGATTTAGATGTAATCTCGGCATAAATCTAATCATGCATTACCTAATCAAGTTACATGTCTTCGCCATAATATTTGGTCAGGAGCTCTCGGAATTCTTATGCATATATTATCGAATGATATTTTTTTTTGCGAGTTGATACCAAACATGTTTTATTAGTCAATTCGCTCCTGTTAATTAAACTTGCAATTGTATTATCATAAAAGGGCGTTTGTTAACGAGAGCTATAGATGCATCAGATAAGATGGAATTGGTCTTCCACCAAGACTTTAAAAGGTTATAATGCAAATTACTAATTGACAATGGCTCCATTTAAAAAGGAGGGGAAGACATTTTGGCGAGCAAATGGGAAGTCCTCAGAAAAAACACTATGGATAAGTTTGGGATCTTGTGACCCAGAAGAATTGCGTGTTACGAACTCTGGTCGTATTAATAAAGCATACACAAGTCATATTTGTGGACAAAACATTTGATTATGAAGGGTCTGTCATTAACATTATAGATTAACTTAATTTACTTGCTCGTAAAAAGAGCACAATCATCAGTTTTTGGGCACTGGACAGGATTCTTTTCCTTCACGATGGTTTCATGGTTACGGTAATTGGAGGTTGTCATGTTTTAATTAAGGTTATTTCTACACTATAGTAATCCATGTATCGTTAGGCACAATTTGGGATTAAGCTCGAGAGTACATAATTGAGGGTGTAATCTTGAGTGGTCTTGAAAACTTTGGGCTATTCTCTTTCTATAGACATCGATCACATCGATCAAATCACCGCTTCTTGTCCTGTAAGGTCCATGTAACTAGCTTGCTTAGGGCGTGGTCTTGGGATTATATTTTGATCAAGTTAGATGAGCTCTTGCCGAAAGTGAGCTGTGATTGCATTCTAACCTATCATGATAAATATGGAGAAGGGTATTGTACAGACCACCACCCTTTATACACTGATAGAGAAGGAGAGAGGAGAGAGGAGAGAGAATAGGATAATTATACAAAGGGCCTTCGTCGACATGTGGGGATGAGAGAGAGAGAGAGAGAGAGAGAGAGAGAGAGAGAGAGAGAGAGTGGATGCCATCATTTCCGTTGGCAGACTGGGTTGAAAGCCTTGGGATTGAAGGCATGGATCTTAATCATGGCACCAGTCCAGCATAATCATCTCCCTGTAATTGCAGTGTGCCAGAAACCAAAGCTGTGTTTGAGAGAGAGAGAGAGAGAGAGGCTCATCAAGCTCTTGCTGAGAAACAGATAAAGGGTCTTCCTGAAAAAAAAAAAAAAAACCCTCTAATTAAAGTTGTAGATGGGCTACATCTACCCTTTCTTTGTTTCTTCCTTTTCAAATTTCATACTTTACATGAAATCTCTCTGAAAGAGTAAAGTGGGAGAGAGAGAGAGTGGAGGACAAGCATCAAGTTCATGTGGGGGTGTCACCTGAGAGACTCTGTTGATCAGCAAGAGATTCCTCTTACGTCTGAGATACTTGTAAGTGTATTAATTACTCATCCTTGGGATTCTCAAGAACTTATTTAAGAAAAAAGGCACTCTTGAAGCCCATGGAACCTGCAAATCTCCATCACCAATATGATCAATTCCAAGATCACCATGCTGGGTCTTCTTCTTCTTCTTCTTTAGACAGCCCATCCTGCTATGGATCAGTTGATAATTCCCATTCTTGGACACGCAACACCAGCTTCTTGTAAGTACACAACCCCTCTCTCTCTCGCGCGCGCAGGTACACAAACAACTTTTGCTTAGTGACATATGTGCCATCATGAAGTTGGTACAGCTTAATCTTCTCGGAATGTCTTCCTTTTCTCTCTTTTTGATTCCCTTTATTTGATGTAAAAATCGAGATTGTATTGGAGAAGTTTTTGATAGTGGGGTTCCCGCTTCCTCGGTTAGCTTGTGATTCTCAGTAAAAAGAAAAGAACTTTCGGACTATTTCTTTGGCATAATGACACTTGTAGTGCAAAACAAGCAGCAACACTTGCTTCATTTCTGTTTCATTTTCACTTTCCTCGGCATAACAATCCATTCTTGGATAAAATAATTGGTAATTTCTCCGTATGGCAACAAGTGTTAATCGTGAATTTGCGCTTAATGTACTTCGTTTCGGGATGCTTATATGGACAGGAATGCTACTGGAAACTTCTCGAACTCCAATGTTATAGTAGCAAACTCTAGAACTGATTCGACTCCAAAACATGGCATTCTCAACCCTCTTCTCCAAAGTTCCTCCATCCAAATTGACCTTGGATCTCACTGGACAAGAGACAACTCATCAGTCGAACCATTCGGCAATAATGTAGACCTCGCATATGGTGTCAAGGAAGAGCTCTCGGACTCCTTAAGATTTACTAACCTGCTCAACAGTGCTCAAACTGGCATTGAAGATTTGCATCTATATCACAGCACAAGACGCGTGAAGAACACTGATGAGGAGACTGATGACTTGAGCGAACTCAGCCAGAAGCTCATGCTCAAGACTTTGACCTCCACTTGCCAAATTAACCTTAATGAGTACTCGCCAGGCCAAGATTTCTTTTATCCAAGCGCTCAACACTATGTTCGGCCGGGGATTTTCAGCCAGATTCATCCAAGCATTGATGTCTCGAATTTGAGTCGGTCGCGGGGTTTGGTGTCAAGCTCCTTGGACATAAATTCTCCAGCATTTGATCTCCTAAATGGAAGATTTAGCGGCAGTGTTGCAAATACTACTCAAGGGACTAATCTTGGGATGCATAGAGAAAGCCTTACTTTTGACCTTCAACAAACGCGGCAATCGGCGCAACATCATGATCCAGTAAGTTAGTATATTTTCTCACTTCTTGGGGTAGTATAAATTAGCTTATAAATTTTCCTTTTTGCATAGTCTTATCATACCTACCATTGTGCAACTTCCTTAATGGTTATTTCACATTGGATACGTTGTGGTATTTATAACATCTTGCCTGTCCTATGAGCTTCTTTTTAAGTTTGCTGCCAATACATAGTTGATTGAAAGACATTAGAATGGACTAGCTGACCCCATTTACTTTAATAAGCTTAAGCGTGGTCCTTTCTTACTGGGCTCTAAATGCAAATTAAGGATATGCATGTCATACTTTCAGTACTTCCAGCAAAATCAAATGCTCGCTCCATGGAACTGATTGCTACCATCTAAAGCGATTCTCCACTTGGTTAGGTCAAATGGATACTAAATTTTCACTGCATTCTTACTGCAAAGTTGCATGTCCTTTACCAAACTTTTCATAACTTGTTGACAATTCATTGACTTGCACCTTCTGAATAAACTAAATGAATACACAGAATGATTGTCGTGCGACAGAGCCCGCTTACACCGCTATCATCCTATCATGCTAACTTTAGTTATTGAAAAGAAAGTCAGCTACAAGGACTTTCCCAACCCAAAAGTAAATAGTGGCTTTAAACTTAACTACAATAATTGTGTAGCTTACATAGCTACACGCAATATGCGCACTTCTATATCTCTGAGCATGCATGGATTATCCATGTAAACATCCACAACCCTACGCATGAGAATGAACGATGAAAAGCCTCGATTCTAGGAATCATGGTTCGTTTGGGGCGAAGCCTTTCGTAGAAAGCAAGCATTGACTATGACGGGATTGGCAATTGGAAGGAAATAGAAAATTTCATTTTTGTGATGTATGCTATTACACATTGGACAGTCATTTTCTTTTTCTGTTTGGGCCAGAACTACTATGCCCTTTCACTGTATAGAATTGTCAATTCCAGTTACGAGTTCCAGCATCTTTTTCACACTTTGCAATTCTTCTGAATGAAGATATCGCCGGTTTTCACCGCAAAGACAACAGAGGCAAAGAGACCCAGCAGTTCACTGGAGCCTAACAAGACTAGTGGCCCTCATCATCAGGTTGCTCCCAAGAAAACAAGAGTAGATCAGTCAACAAGAGCTGCTTCTGCACCTTTTAAGGTTTCCTAACTAATGATGGTAGATACTCTCGGTGAGTTTTTCCCATTCTCATTTCCAGGAAGCTTATACTTTTTTGTGCGACAACAATATGGACCAGGTTAGGAAAGAGAAACTAGGGGACAGGATCGCGGCTCTGCAGCAGTTAGTAGCCCCCTTTGGCAAGGTTAGTGTCGTATGTTTCTGCTTGTATTTAGATAATTGCGGAGGACCTATAGAACCCTGAATAGGATGGATCAACCCTGCAAAATTCTCCCTGAAACTTTTCACGCACATTCAGAAAAATTTGGTGGGCAAGGGGTCGCTGGTCCCGGCCAGTAGTCTTTACGTACCGTGGTGCCTGATGGCGAAGCGACAGACGGTAATATTGTTCTCCTCTCGACCACAGTGGCAACATGTGGGAGAGGTTGTGTGAATCAAAAGTTAATCTGGCGTCATGTGTTTACTCGGCTGCACAAAAGCCATATTTATAAACAATATTACGTGAAAAGACAGGAAAATGTTGGCCACACAGAACGATATTTCACAGCACTGTGCTGCCAAAAGAAGAAAACGAATAAATAATGAGCTAGCCAAATACACAAAACTGATAAAGTAACTTATTAACTGAGTTCCAGCTTCCAAGCGTAGTCAGTTCCCAGATGGGCGTTCAGACCACAAAATCTGTAAGTGAAAAAAAAAAGCACGGTACAAGAAAAGGAAAGAGCATATTTGTAATGCGAGGGTGACATATACTAGCTCTATATTTTTCTTTGAGCTTAGCATGAAACGGCGTGCGTTTTTGGTGCATGTTGCCGGGGGGGGATGGAGAATATTTCAGACAGACACAGCATCAGTACTGATGGAGGCCATTGGATACATCAAATTCCTTCAAAACCAGGTCCAGGTACTTACTTCCCCATTCTCATTCCACTGTACACCTTGTCATTCCGTCTTATAGATTTCCTAACCCATTCACCGGAATCAGCGTCCGAGGCGGCTTTCTACAGTGGTATGCATGGAGACAAGTTCTCTTTCTTTTGTTTCTCTCTCTCTCAAAATAAATTATGTTGGTAGACAAACTAGGCTGGTCTGAAATGTTAATCCAAAAAGTGATTCTTTTTTATCAGTCTCTCTCTGTCTATCTCTCAACAAATATTGTAGATAGATAAACTAGACAGGTCTATAAAGTTCATCCACGAATCGACAGGACATCAAACGTGTATTCCAATAGTTGTCACTGTAAAACGACTAATAGAACCAAACTCAAATAGGTAAATTCCAGATTCATAAAAATACCCTTTAAATTCAAGAGAGACACAGGCCAAAGTCTAGATAGATGGTTCGTTTGGGAAATTGTTTACACTAAATGATGGTACGGGGAATCGAATATGTGTCGTGCACCCTATCCATGCATATATATATTTATGTCTTAGTCATGAAGCTCACCTGTGATGTGTATACACTGTCCAAAAAATAGAGTTATTCTCTCTGGAAATGATTCTCTTAATTAATTGCTAACCCGACAGTTTGTTTCTGTCGGACGCTAAGCGTGCCCTACATGAAGCCTTCCCACAAGGAGGCCAACCGATCGAGGCAACAGGTAAGACATAAGAAATCACTTCCATCTGTAGATCTATTATCACTTTGTAAGGAACTTCATCAATTAGCTATATTCATTCAAGTTTCTCTAGCTAGGTTTTATTTTGATGAACTTTATTGGTCTATTAAGTGGTGAATCAAACCATTTCACACCAAACACTTCATTAATCATAGTCGCATACCAAAATTTCAGGGTCCGAGAGAGGATGAAGATGACGAACAAATGACCCGAGATCTTAAAAGCCGGGGGCTATGTCTCGTGCCACTATCATGCATGTCTTATGTTGCTGCCGAGGGAGGTAGCGGAGGTGGCATTTGGCGGTCACCCGCCGCCCAATTACCTCAGTAGAGAGACTTCACAAGTTGTTCCTCTCCGCTTGGATGGCTTGAGTTCATCATCTAAGGTCCCCTCCTCGTCCATCATGTGTGGAGCAAATTTGGTCATTCTGAAATAAGCACGACTTCAGCGTGGACCAAGTTTGATCCATCGATCTTTTAACCCCTGATGAGAATGTAACTTCAGGTTTTGCCATGCACATTCGGTTCGTGATGAGCAATCATCATCGAAAGGATTCGGAAAATAAATCAACTAGCTTATCACGTGCGGTTAATGTTTAGATTTGTCCCCGTCGCTAATTCTCGCTCTATTTTGCATGACCTATTTCAATTGAATAACATGCACGGATTCAACACACGCGTAATCTGTACTAGGTACATGTGCACATGTGCGCATGTGTGTGTGGTTGGATGGCATACTTCTAAAGATATGTATGCTTAAATCGTTGATAGTTCACATTGGAAAAGGATGATAAAGTGATGCCCCGTTAACAATTGTGGCTTATCTTGTGTGAACCTAAATTGAAGATCTAGTTCAATCAATGTTGGCATATACCCACAATGCCAATAAATCTAATAGAATAATGTAGATAATCATGCGAAATCCTTTCATTTTTAGTTCACTTATTACATGCTTTCTTCATTGGTAAACATACGAGAAACCCTACCTAATCATAGCTTTGTTGCAGAAATTATGTTAAGACGAGTTGACTTCCTATCACGCCTTTCACTCTATTATTGTAAATAACTCTCTCATGATCTCTCGAGAAATTTTATCACAAGGTTTAGTTTTGCTTT
Organism: Rhodamnia argentea; assembly: GCF_020921035.1. Taxonomy (NCBI): domain Eukaryota; kingdom Viridiplantae; phylum Streptophyta; class Magnoliopsida; order Myrtales; family Myrtaceae; genus Rhodamnia; species Rhodamnia argentea. The sequence continues at coordinate 13,681,461 of NC_063151.1, forward strand.
GGCCAATATTCTTTAATGTTTTAATTGCATCGGAAAGAATGGGAATTTAATCTAGTGTGAAATTGACCCGAGCATCAGGATAATTGTCCAAAAACTTCCAAACCTATTGTACAATGGTTAATTCAGTTCTAAACTTTTCAATTTTGTTAATTTAGTCCTAAAACGTTTGACGACTTTCCAATTTAATCATTTCGGCCAAAATTGATCGGAAATCTCTCACATGGACACCTGCCATACTACATGGCATGGTTGGCGCTGACATGAACGGTTTTTGAAATTATTCAAAATTTTTCTGAATATCCTTTTCTTTATCAAGGAAGAAAGGAAGAGGTCGGCCAAAATTTATTTGGGGGAAAGTAGTAAAACAAGATTTAATGAAGTGGGAAATAGATTGACGTATGGTTTGTCTTAGGATGGAGTGGAAGAAAGCTATTAATATTTTGGAGGGGCAGATTCCTATGTTCTAGACTGTCTTTTTTAGTCATTTTTTCCTATACATATTTATATATTTTTATTTTTATATAATTATTTCTTTTCCCTCAATCGGTTTTGCTTTTATTTTACGTATTTTTGGGTTCATCGACCGCCGATCCCAACTAGTTTGGGATAAAGGTGATGTTAATGTTGATGTTGACCTTTTCTTTATCAAAAGCTTTAATGCTTAGGCCAGGCTCGAAGAAATGGGAATTCAATCTAGCGTAAAACTGACTCCAGCACCACATAACGATGAACTGGCTAACTTAATACCAAAAGTTAGATCACAAGTTCATATAGGCCACAAAACTCGTCCCAGACATTGGCTTGTCCACTTAATCCAGATATATTAGGGTAGGTGGGCTGTCATTTTAGTCGAAGGTGGACCACAAGTCAGCTAACGATTCCCATGACATATATGTATATGATAATGAAGGGGAATGAAATTGGAGATTGACCCCAGACACAAGCAAAATTATTACTGAATTATGTTAGGCGGTGTTACGTATTCTTACATGATTTCAAGTGGCAAACTATATAATTAGGAGATAATATCTCGTGGATTATAAAAATTTATGAATTGGATGACCATCAAATAATATGTCGGTTCAGAGAGCGACCTAACACATTATAAAAGATATCGTACTAAATAGTAATAACATAGACCACCAGGTAGCTAGATCTCATACCTGTATCAAAGTGTTATTAAAAGAAAAAAAAGACATGACTATAATGAGGTCATATCTCTCAATGAGATTTGCTGCTATAAGGAAATTTCTTTCAAAAAAGACCTAAAGCTATTGTACGGCAACCAATTTAGTTCTAAATTTTTTCAATTGTAATAGTTTAATCCTAAATTTTTTGACGATTTGTAAATTTCTTTGTTCTCCGGGCCAATTTTGACTATAAATCACTTACATGGACGTTGGTCGACCTACATGGCATTTGCTAATCGTAACATGGATGACTTTTGAAAATTTTCTTTCTTAAAAAGATTCTAATTTTTTCTTTTTTTATATTTCTTTTTTTTCCTTTTCTTTTCATCGGTGACAGGTCGCCGACCAAAAGCTAGGGCTACCCTAGTGACAAGGCTGGCCCTCACCCGATTAGGCAAGGGTTCCCCTCGCCCTTGCCCTCGCCCGTGCAAGGCCCAATGAGGGCACCCTAGATTGCGGTCGACAAGACTTGCTCTTGCCAAGGTCACCCTCACCCAAGCTTAGACGTTGCCATTGAAATTTGTCAAATTTTCTCTTATTCCTTTTCTTTTCGCCGGTAGCCATTGGCGAAAAGAAAAGGAATAAGAGAAAATTTTACAAATTTCAAAATCATCCATGTTAGCGCCTGTCATACCACATAGGTCGACCGATGTCTATATTTGCAATTTCTTATCAAAATTGATCGGAATGACTAAATTGATGTATCATAAAAAAAGTTTACGATTAAGTCAGTACAATTTGCATAGTTTATGACAGACTTGGACGACATGCATTAGGATTAGGACTTTTTTTCCATCCAAAACATCCTAAACCTATTGTATTGGTGCCAATTCAGTCCTAAACCTTTTATTGGTGCAAATTCTGTCGTAAACCTTTTGCGTTTGTGCCAATTCAATCATAAACCTTTTAATAGTGCTAATTCGGTCTTAAACCTTTTGCATTAGTGCCAATTTAGTCATAAACTTTTTACATTTGTGCCAATTGAATCAATCGGCCAATTTTGGCCGAAAATTCACTTACGTGGATGTTGTTGTCCTATGTGGCATAGCTGATGCTGACGTGGACTTTTTTTAAATGTTATTTTAATATTATTAAATATTTTAAATAAATTTTTAAATAATTTTTTTATTTTTTTCTTCTTTTTCTATTCTCTTAATTATAAAAAATATTTTAAAATTTTAAAATAATATCAAAAAATATTCATGTCGGCGCCATTTGTGCCACCTAGGACAACCGACGCCCATGTCAATGATTTTTTGCCAAAATTGGCCGGATTGACTCAATTGGCAGAAATTCAAAAGGTTTAGGACTGAATTGTCACTAATACAAAAGCTTTAAGACTGAATTGACACCAATAAAAAGTTTAGGACTAGATTGGTATCAATACAAAAGGTTTAGGATCGAATTGGCACCAATAAAAAGTTTAGGACTAAATTGGCACAAATGCAATATATTTATAATTTTTTTGACACTTTTTTCCTTTTTGGATAATTATCTCACTTCTACACTACCTACTTATAGTAAGCTATTATTAATTAGTTCATTTTCATTGTTGTGGCGCCTAAATTCTTGTAATCCTGAAGTTATCAATCTAACACTTTGGGTCTATGTATCATATTATAGATGATCGGCAATCTTAAATATGCGTTATAGAGTCGCCACTAATTAATTTTGTTGAGTTGATATGAATCTAAATCTCGAATCTTAGAGAGAACCCATTTAATCGCGGTGGGTGGTCCATTTTGGGTAAGAAACTGAGATTGGAGGTCTAAGGATTTAGTTGCCGCGAGTTTTGTTTAGCACGACGCCCTCTCGATATCCCGACTTTTATTTGGTTAAAGTTCTATATTCACTAGTCAGTAGTCATTTGATATCTCAAGCACGGTGCATGGCAGTTTTAGATTCAAAACGGAAGAAAGATTTTACCAAAATAAATTATGCGGTTAATCTATCTATGAACGACACCTATTAAAATAACGTCCTTATTCCGTTCATGTGTAAATATGTGATTGGATAACAAAAAAGGATAAAACGTACGTTGTCATGACCAATGTGGGACATATATAAAATTGTTCAAATAAAACCTGATTATAATAGATTTAAGTGATTTGGCGTTGTGCCTACTCCACTGGAAGAGACTGATAAGATAGTTCCACTACAATTGACAAAGATAAGATTATAACCACTCAATCGCACTCTCACGTAAGGGTGTGTTTGTTTGAGTTAAAGTGTTTTATGGAAATTCATCTTCCAAATTGCCACGGAAAATAACAAATTAACTTAAAACATTTTCTAAGTCAACGAAAATATCCATGCTTAAAATTAGGAAACTAAATTTCCCAATTTGAAAAAGTGAAAACACTTTTCAAAATTGCTCCTCTTGAATTTTTTACTAATTTTATCCATATTATATTTTCCCTAATTTTCTTTTCCCTCAGCCGGTCATTGGGCCTCGACGAAGGCTGGTGACCGGCCACACGAGCGGACCGGCGAGGTTCGAGCTTGCCAACGAGGTTGAGCTTGCCCGATGAGGCTCGACTTCGCAAGTATTGTTCGATGAAGCTCTTCAACGCATAAGTTATGATAAATAATAATTTTTAAAAATGATAAGTCACTGAAACGACGCTGGATTCATAAATCTTAGCTTTCGCCTCTTGTGTGGTTTGAAATCTCGAGTTTACGATTTCACATTCACATAATAAGATTGAGCTTGTTGGAAAGATCTCTCGGGATGGTAACGTGCACTTTAGAGTTTAATCAAGTCTTACAAAAGTTTGACGCAACTTTGATAAATGATTTCTTCATTATTTGTCTGTCGATTTACTTGATTTTTTATGCAATAAAAACCTTAATAGCACCGATATCGACACGCCAACCCATCACTTTTTAAAAAATGAAGAAGTCCTACACGTTTACATACGTTATATATTAAATGTATATTATTACATATATAATAAATTATCAACGGTCAGTTTCTTCTTCTTCTTCTTACGTTAGGAATTCACGTTTAGTTTTTTTTTTTCTAACTAGTTATACTAATTTTGGGGTGACTGGGTATATGATTTAAGTATATATTTTTTGATAGATTTATATTTTAACCCATAATTTATTGAAAATGTTTAAAATTGATCTTGTGCGTGTCAAAATGGTACATCAAGATGCTAGACTCGTGTGTTGCTAGCGTGTCTAAAGCATTGATCACGTGGCGGTGTCCGACACGCTTTCGACACGACACGAAGGCCTCGGAGAGTTTCGATGCTTCCAAGGTAGAAACCTTCCGATTAATAAATTCAAAGTATACACCTAGAATCAAAGGAGTCTCAAACTTCCCCACCATGCTAGAATCAGGCCACCTAACTTGGGGATAAAATTGGATCATTGATCGGACTTATGGGTATACATGACTATCAAAGAGAAGGTCTTGATGAAGGAAACACACCTTGGACCATTCTAGTCATCTATCAAAGTTCATCCCACCATTTGTCAATAGGTTGACTTTTCAAACATTTCTTAGATGGAAAAAATTACCAAAAAAATTCTAAATTTATTGTAATTGTGTCAATTCAGTTCTAAATCTTTTATAATTATGCCAATTCAGTTCACTTGGAAGGCGAACACTAACATGGCCAATTATTAATAATAGTATAATATTTTTTCAAATTTGTAATTTTTTTTATTTTCTTTTTGCTCTTTATTTTCCTTCCTTCTTCCTCCATTTAGCCGTCAAGCCCAATGACCGGCCAAAAGTGAGGGCTAACCGTTAGGAATCGTGCACCAATTCCGTAAAGATAACTCAAGGAAAGAATCCACACTAACAGAATATAATAATAAAAGAACAGAATCGGAAGAACACACTAGAGAATTTGTTATCAAAGTTCACCCAAACTTGGTTGCATTTTCACGTAGAGGCACTTTGCAAATCCACTAGTTTTCGAGAAAAGTTGGAATACAATTGATGATTTTCTCACAAAATCGGTGTACAAAGAGATTGAGAACACTCAAAAACGCCATCACGATTCTCTTTTTCTTTTCTCTCTATTCACTACTTTGCGCTTCGCTATTTTTCGCTTCTCTCTTTTTTTCTTGACGGCTACTACCTATACATCCTAATATATGAGGTATAGTTTTTAACCTAGAAGCAAAAAAGGAGAAAAAAGACAAAAAAAAAAATACTCCCTTAAAAATAAATTTGGCTTCACATACCAACAATCTCCCACTTGAAGACAAATATATTCGATGCACCAAGCAACTTTGCATCCATCCTCTTCAAAAAACTAGTAACTGAAAATTGTGCCTTTGCGATACTCCTCATCAATTAACATGGAGTAATGCCAATAGTAGTAGTACAAAAAGTATGCTTATCTCCGTCTACTACCTTAGTAAACATATTTGTTGGATTCTATCTTTCAATAATGACTTGATAAAGTGATAATGCTTCTTGATATGTCTAGTCCTTAAGTGATAAGCTGCATTCTTTGCTAAGTGCATTGCACTTTGATTATCGCTCCATAGCGTGCTCACTGGCTGCTTTCGATATGGCTTCTTTAAGTAATCTTGTAACCACATGATTTCCTTAGTGGCTTCCGTGATTGCCACGTACTCTGCTTCCATCGTTGATAGAGCCACTACTTTCTATAGTTGAGATACCTAATTTACTACCGTACCTGCAATTGTAAAGATATATCCAATGGTACTATTACCACTATCTCGATCGCCCAATTGATTTGTATCCACACAACCTTGCAATTCTAGAGATGTACCCTCATAACAAAGAGAGTAATTTGATGTACCTGCTAGGTATCTCAATAACCATCTCATTGCATTTCAATGCTCTTTGCTCGGGTTATGCAAATATCGACTCACAACTCTCACTACCTATGCAATTTCTAGTCTCGTGCTCACCATGACATACATCAAACTTCCCACTGATGATGCATACGACTGCCGCTATCTCATTTTTTTAAAGCTTGAGTACTTGGACATATCTCCTTAGAAAATTTGAAGTAACCCACTAGAGGAGTGGCGAGCGATTTTGCCTTAACCATGTTGAATCTCCTCAACACCTTATTCATATAGTCTTCCTACGATAATCATAATTTCATATTTTTTGTCTCTCATGATTTTCATTCCTAAAATCTTCTTGGCCTCCCCCAAGTCTTTCATAGCAAATTGCGATGCTAGCATCTTCTTCACTTCTGCGATTCTCTTCATATTAGAATTGGCCATTAGCATGTCATCAACATATAAAGAGAGATACACAACATCGCCATTGCCATACTTGCAAAAATAAACACAATGATCAGCTTTACGGTAATGCAAGTCCTTTTTCTTCTTTAAGTACCATTGCCGCAGAGCTTGCTTCAAGCTATACGAGCTTTTCTTCAAGCGACACACCATGTGTTCTTTACTTTTGACCTCAAAACCTCTTGATTGCATCATGTATAACTCTTCGTCTAGATCACCATGCAAAAATGCCATTTTTACATCTAACCGCTCGAGATGTAGGTCCTTCATTGCAACTATACTAAGCAAAACTCGATTTGATGTCATCTTCACTACTAGTGAAAATATCTCGGAGTAGTCGATCCCTTCCTTTTTTTAGAAAAGCCCTTTATTACAAGTCAACCTTATATCCGATACTACCGTTAGCTTCATTTTTGATCCTATACACCCACTTGTTTAACAAAGCCTTTTACCAAGTGGGTAACTCGACTAACTCTTAAGTTTTGTTCTAAAGCAACGAGCTCATCTCGTCTTTCATAGCACGCTCCCACTACATGTGAGATGTATCCTTCTTTGCCTCATCATAAGTCTCTGGCTCTCTCAAATCTATATATAAGATATGGCTCAAGATAGTATTAGTTGATAGATCAAAAATTACCTTTGGCTTTCTCACATGTGTAGATCTCCTCAAAATAGATATTTTAGGGTCGTTAGTTTGTTCCAAATCACCGTATTCCTCTTAAATTTCATGCTCATTAATAATGTGTTCATTTTGAGCCCCCCTTTAGATGCATTCTAATATGTTGGAATCATCTTCACGGGAATTGTGTCTAGCTCAACATATTCTAGTTCTATTGTCGTCTCATGCTCTGTCTAACAATCTTTATACATCTTTTCTTCATGGGACACCACATTCCAATTGCGAATGACTTTGTTATTCTCACAATTCCAAAGCCTATATCCATATTTATCACTTTTTTATGGGCAAGGTAAGTATGTATTGAACTTCCAAAATGCTAGATACAAAGGACTTAGCATCAAAAACCATGTACTCACTATGGCCTTCTTTGTCAAGGGGAGTTCAAAGCATATGCAAGATACATCAAAAGGGAAGCTATAGAGGTATGAATAGAATTGGCAACGGAGGGATACATAGGCCAAACAACGCTTACAAACTATTACTGCTAAAAGTCTAACGCAAAAAATGGACTCATGTTAATCAAATAGCCAGCTGGCATCACCTATAGTTGTCCAGGTAAGCACCTGTAACAGGTTACCATAGCAATGTAGTTTCATGCATCTATGAAGGCTCCATGAAAAATAGTCAGGTTCATCCTTTGAATGGCCTATTACCGAATGATCTCGAGGATGTACTAGGAAAAGCTTTATCCTTAATGAGGTGTGAGGCCTTCTCGGCAGAAATAGTTGCTTGTTGCGAAAAATTATGTCATTCCGTGTAGTCCGGATAATGTGCATTATCATATTTCGAAGCTTTTGATGATAACGAGGATTTCTTTTTTTACCAGGTGGTCTTTGCCCATCTTTTGAAAAATCATCCCAAGGTCGATTTCGCCAACGTATGAGGCGGTTGGAAGCCCAAGTATAGGCTAGTTGCCGTAGATAGCGCATCCAAAGAAGAGATGATCGACATAGTCTGGAGTACTATGGCAAAAAGCACAAGAGCCATCATCTATCCTCCGATGTTGTAGAAGTAAGGTTTGGGTAGGGAGGCCACTATATGAAGCTAGCCACATGATAAAAGTGTCCCTAGGAGCGAATGCCTTATCCCATATAAAAGAATGCCAATGAACAATTTGGCCTCTCGGCCTAATAATGTCCCAAGCCGAAGAAACAGAGAAGCATCCGGAAGCGTGACCTTTCCAAGTGAAGTGTACATCCATACTCTCTACTAAAGATGGTGGCGGATCCAACCAAGACTGTATAGTAGTAAGTAAAGTAGAAGGTGGAAAGTGAGAGGAGAAGAAATCCCGTAGAGAGATCGTGCGAGGGATCCCGGCTCGATATATTTCCCCCGGTGTGAAGAACTTGTAAAGAGGGCCTTTCTCATGCCGCCGATCAAACCAGAAGGATGTTGAAAGCCCATTTCCCAACTTCCACTTGAATTGGTCGGAGAATTCTTGGCGAAGGTCAAGGATCTTCTTCCAAGCCCAAGAACAAATAGTAGGTCTAGTAGCAATCCGGAAGTTGGATTTTCGTAGGAAGTTGGAATGAATCCACTTACACCAAAGAGATTTCTTATCGGTGAAGAGAGACCAAATATGTTTTAGCATCAAAGCCTTATTACAATCTCCAAGTCTACAAATCCTTAGGCCACCTTCCTTTTTAGGGCAACATATATTCATCCAGGAGACTTTGGCCCCCCCAACTCCAAGAGTAGGGCCCTTCCATAGGAATTGGCGAAGGATAACCTCAATGTTCTTCAAAACTGATATGGGGAGGGGGAAGACGGAAGCCCAATAGACATGGATAGAATGTAGGACCGATTTCAAGAGTTGTAGATGGCCGGCATAAGATAAGTAACGCTGAACCCAAGAACGTGCTCTCGCCGTAATAGCATTAACTAGGACATTACAGTCATTCTTGCTAAGCCTATATGAAATGATCGAGACTCCGAGGTAACGAAAAGGTAGTTTACCCTCTTGAAATTTCAGCATATGCTAAATCTGCGTTTGTAAGGACGGGGGGCTATCGGAAGCGTAGAACTCGCTCTTGTTTGGATTTGGAATGAGGCCCGACCAAGTGGAGAAGAAGTCCAAGCCATTCTTCAGAAGCTCTATAGAGGGCAAATGGCCTTCCGAAAATAGTAATACATCATCGGCGAAAAATAAGTGGGAAAGCCTTAGGTGTTTGCATCTCCAATATGGTTTAAAACCCGGGGTTGAAGATTTGTCGCGTAGAATTCCGGATAGCACTTCCATAATCAAGGTGAAGAGGAAGGGAGAGAGGGGATCGCCTTGTCTCGATACCTCTTCGCTAGAAAAGAAACCATGTAACTCCCCATTAATAGCGCGGCGAGAATTTCGGTGTAGTAACACATTCCATGATCAGTCCAACAAGAAAGTCCGGGAAACCGAAGGCTTGAAGGACTAGCTTGAGAACTCCCAACGAATAGTATCATATGCCTTGGAAAAATCAATCTTGATAGCACATTTGGGACTATATTGGGGATGGTGGAAGTTCGCAAAGAGTTCTTGAGCAATCAAGATGTTGTCGCTAATTCTCCTTCCTTTAACAAAGGTGGTCTGCGAATGCGAAATGATCGAAGGCAAGAGGCAAGCGACCCTATTCGCCAAAATTTTGGTGATGCATTTGTATATAGTGTTACAACATGCAATAGGCCTAAAATCATTCATCGCCAAAGCATTGGGGGACTTTGGGACAAGCGTTAGAATAGTTGCATTTAGTTCCTTGAGTAGTCGGCCACTTGTAAAGAAGTCCATGATTGCGGAGACGATGGAAGGGCCAATGATGTCCTAAGCCGAAATAAAGAATTCCGCGTTGAAGCTATCGAGGCCTGGTGCTTTACCTTTTGGAAAAGAGAGAAAAGCTGTACGGACCTCGTCCTCAGTGACTGGCCTTGATAGGAACTCCACTTGTTCGGGTGAGAGGGTTCGGGATATAAAGGCTCTGATGTCGGGAACACACGGCCGAGTAGTAGTAGCTTTTGAGTTGAGTAGTGTCTCATAGTGACTAACTATATGAGCCTTCACTTGATTCGGTTCCGTTAAAGATAAGCCATCGGGTCCAACTACCGAAAGAATGCGGTTATGCATTCTTCTCTTATTGACGAAATGATGAAAATATCTAGTGTTCAAGTCCCCCTCTTTGAGCCACTTAATTCTTGACTTTTGTTTGAAGAACGACTCCTCTTGAAGCCTCGGAGTTGCAAAGGTTTGGAGATGTTCCCGTTCACGATCGGCCAAAACGTCATTCATGGGGTCATGTTCCAATGCCTCTTGAATCAATGATAACTCAAATCTGGCTCGATCAAGACGTTCCGAGATATCGGAGAAGGAGCTCCTATTGAGTTGCTTGAGTCGGCATTTAAGTAGCTTCAACTTAGCACATATCACAAACATCGGGGTGCCGTCAAAGGGAGTGGCTCAAACCTGCGAGACTATCTCCTTGAAGGACGGGTGAGTAGTCCAAAAGTTGAAGAACTTGAATGGTTTCTTGGAGTTAGGAGGGGGCAGAATTTTCACTACCATAGGTGCGTTATCGGATATCCCCGGAGCCAAAAACGTAGCTTCAGAGAAGGAGAAAACACTAGTCCATTGTTCATTTACAAGAACACGGTCAATCTTGCTTTATTTCCGATGCGGACCAGAGGAAGTAGTCCAAGTAAACCCGTGGCCTACATATCTGAGGTCCTCCAAACCCGACTAGGATAAGCATTCCCCAAAGTCATTAAAAGCTGGAATTCAAGTAGTGGACCCTCCCACTCTATCCGTATGGTCGCGGATCGCGTTGAAATCACCAGTGACTACCCAAGGGTCATCACATGCACCGAGCCGAAGTAGATCGGACCATAAAGAGCGTCGGGCTACGAATGAGTGGCCTCCATATGCAACCGATAGTAGGCATGAACGATTCAAGGCAATTAACAAGAGGCGTACATGAATCAATTGATCCGAAGTGGAAAGAACTGTTAGTCCGACCACTTGAGGGTCCCACCCCAACCAAATTCTTCCAAGGGGGGAGTAATCATAATTGGCAACCCAACTCCAACCCGTAAGTAGGCTAGAAGATATGCTAGTAAAAGTAGTAGGTTTTACTTTTGTTTCCAACAAACCAATGCAACTAAGACGATGGTTCCGGACAAAAGACCTAATTTCTGCTTGACGAAGGGGGTAAACAAGGCCCCTTATATTCCAAACGCCAAAAATCATATTTACAGAAGTGGAAAAGAGGGGAGAGTTACCATTTCTTCTTATTCGGCCTCCTCTTGGGTTTCCGGGAGTTGGCTTTTGAAGAAGTGGGTATATTATCACCATCTTGGATGGCATCTTCATTTTTAGAATGCTCCGGAAGGGCGTCCTCCAAGGCTTCAGCCATTGGCGGAACTTCCTGTGTCTTAAGGGGGGGCAAACACCATCGCCCTTGATCTAGTGTGAGGCGGGGATAAAAGGGGGAAATCCTCCTCGACATCGTTTGCCAACTTGTTTTCCGAAATCTCTTCTTTATCTCAAGTAGAGTAGCCAGAGGAAGTCCGAGAAGAGGAGGTAGAGAGGCTCCTACTTTGATCGTAAGCGGTACGGGGCGCGATGGACCGTGGTTGTCCGAGGGACTCCACCCGAGAGAGCTCCAAGGCACTCTTAGAATGGGTTGCTGCACTCCCGCATTTGTCTAGAAAACCCAGATTTGTCTGAGAGTGTCTTGAGGTATCCAAGGCAGCTTTAAGGAATTGGGAAGTAGCGGGATGGTCTAGCGGCGAGAGTAAAGCCAGTGTAGCGACCATGCAGGAAGGCTGTGTAGCAGAACCATCCACTATAGCAAGGCGGACTGGAGTATTTTCTTGAGGAGCATTAAGAGATGAGGGTAGGATGCCACCTTGTGCCAACCTGTCGGAAGGGATGTTTGTGAGTAGCTCAGCTGTAGGAGGGTTCTCGTGACTGAGTGATTGCAGCATTACTTTGGGTTGAATGGTGACAGGGGGCAGTTCTGCAGCCACATCTAAAAGGGGACTCTCTACACCAGCAACGTGCACCCCATGTGTATGAGGGGGCCAATGGGAGTCTTCAACATGAGTAACATTCTGTATGGGCAGCAGTTGTTGTGCAAGTGTTGCCGCAATAGTGGTTGTTGGCAAAATAGGTGTGAGTTCGTGAGTTTGACCCTTACAATGTGAATGAGGAGGTTGGAGAAGCTGATCTGACTCTGCAACTGAGGGTCCTCTACCCCGCCCTTTGACTTGTTTCCAAGTACCCTCCGGTTGTTGGTTGGTAGCCGCTTGGTTGGTAGCCGCAAGCTGGGGGAGGGGGTTGGGGGAGGCTTTGCACAAGGGAATTCGGCTGAACCCAATTTGTGGCCAAATGCACCACATGTAAGGCAAGACAACGGCTTCCATTCGTACTCCACAACAATGGTGAGCAGCTCACCTTTCTAGCGAACCTTGATCTCTTTAGGGAAAGGGTGAGTTGCTTCAATCTCAACACAAGCACGGGCGTAGGAGATTCTTCTCATTGAGTCCGTTTGTTCATCAACATAGAGTGCTTTGCCAATAGCACTTGCAATGTAGCCTAATCTCGATGGAGACCATAGAGAAAAAGGCACACATCGTAGCTTTAACCAAATAGGAAAAGTTTGTTGGAGTCCCTTGATGAGCTTCAAGTCGGAGTGCCATTGTTGTAATACCATAGTGCTATTAAAGATGGATATGGGTCCCTTTTCCAAGACCTTCCTTCTAAACGATTCATCCGGGATGTTAAAGAAGTAAAATCCGTCATCATGAAGACGAACATCAATTAGGTATTCCCCCCAAGCCTTTCTAACCGCCTCTTTAGTGGCTTTGAAGTATATCTTTCTACCAATATAATGTCCAACAATGCAGTTTTTCCACATTGGATGTTGCTTCGCCTCGACCTCCGGAGGAATGTCTACAATGAAGTCCCTATCAACCTTGGCTTGCGGAACATGTTTAAGGTTGTAGCCTGTGGAAACCACTTTAGCAACATTAGCCCGGGTTCTTGGCTTTTGTTGCACCGAAGGAGTGGTTTTTGGACGACTAAAGCTTCTATCTGCATCAACCCGAGAGGTAGAAGGGTCCTTTTCTCCTGAAAAACCAGCATTGGGGTTGGCCTTAAGCGGAGGGGGTCTAGAGAGGTTGCTGGTTGCCCCTCTGGTTCGGGTCCTACCTCTACTGCGACTCCTTACGGGGTCCCGAGCAGCAGGACCTCCCAGATTAGATGAGTAAACCCTAACATCGGGAACTTCAACAATAGATTTGCCTTTATTATTAATCGCATCAATGGCAGCAGAGCCAACCATCTGTTGTGCAAGGGGAGGTCGAGGCCGAGGTTGAAGGAGAGGTGGGGGAATAGATTCTTGCAGAGTTAGGGAGTGGGTGGGGGAGTGAATGAGGGGGAGCGGATCAACAGCGCAGTGTATCCATCACAACTAGAAGAAGCTCAAGAAATGCCACTCAGCAGCATCCCGGGGGACTAAAAACTAGCTTGGAAAGATCCAACTAGCAGTACTTCCACCACAGCAGCAATACTCCGGATAGCAAATCAGCTAGAGACAATGTAGTAATGAACAAGACAACAAGTAAAGAATAGATATGTAACAACAGGGCAATAGTCACAAACGATACGGCCTTACCAGCGCGCAATCGGGTGTGCAGCAAAGTCAATCGCCCGTCAGGATGGGTTTAGAACAACGATGAAGATATCCCGAGTCAGAAGGGTTGGGCGGACATGTGAGACCTGACCTCGCGCACTCCTTGTATATTCAGAGGAATCGCGATGGCGAAAGGCGAGCGCTCCGTCCGCGAGGGATCAGGATTGATGAGAGAGAGGCCATGAGTGCCGGCGAGAGTGGCCGGAAACCACAACACTTTGACCGCAGGAACAACGAGCGAAAAAAAAACCCGAGCCCGACGAATCTTCAAGTCAAGAAGTAGGAGAACACAGGGCACGATGGAGGGCACCGTTCGGAGGGTTTGGAGAGGGGGAAGAGGCGAGCAGAACCCCCCCAAGAAAACACTATGACCCCCCCAGTCGCCACCGTGGATGGTCGGAAAAAGCTAGGTTACCGGCGGGTGAACATGAATCGCGGGAGCAACAATCGAGAGCATTTCCGTACGCACGTGAGAGGCACGCTCGCGTGTCTAGCGAAAATGGAAGTTTTTCGGACGCATTTCTCACCACCATATCCAATAAAGACGCATTTCTCGGACTTAGCATTAAGCTTCTTCCTATCTTCTTTGTCAATTAAAGCATATGCAGTACAACAAAAAGCTTTGAGGTATGAATAATTGACCTTTTTACTTGACCACTGCTCTTACAATATTCCTCTATCTAACGTACTAAATGGACTCATGTTAATCAAATATAAGCTGCATCAACTATAGCAGCCCATGAGTGTAACAGGTTACCCGCATGTAGTCTCATGCATCTTACACGCTCCAAAATAGTCATGTTCAACTTTTCACCTACATTGTTCTCTTGAGGAGTATTAGGAATAGTTTTCAATTGGTGTTTGTCTTCTTGGCTCAAATATTCTGCAAATTCATTATTCGTGTATTCATCGTCATTATCAGATTTCAGAGCTTTAATTTGATAACCTATTTCTTTTTTTACCATGGTCTTCCATTTTTTGAACAACTCGGATACTTCTGATTTTTCTCTAAAAGTATAGACCCTCAGCTTTTCTTGCCGCATTATCAATGAAAGTGACAAAATATCTCTTACCACCATAAGAGAGCTCCTGAGCCGGTCCCTAGACATCAGTGTGAACCAACACTAGATTGTGCCCTTTATTTTGTCTCCCATTCAATTGAAAGCTCTCCGCCTTTTATTTTCCATAAATGCAACTTTCACAACAATCTAACTCAACTTTCTATAAACTTGGAAATAATTTTCTTGAGTGTAACTGGTTTACACCCTTTTCACCATGATGTCCCAAACGATAATGCCAAAGAGTAGATAAATTACATGTAGCCATTGTAGTTGCAACCATATCACGGATATTATCTCCTTGGAGAAGGTAAAGTGTACATACCCGTATGCTTTCTCTTCGCTACTACTCTTGCCCCCGATGTTATCTTCCACTCTCTACATCCAAAAGTTGTTACCATTATTTCTTAGTCAATTTTACTAGTTGAAATCAAATTTTTATTCAACTTAGGAATATGTCTAGTTTAACACAAAATTAGATGTCCTCCCACTCCGAGATTTTCACAATCACATTTCATTTTCCGAAAATTGAACACAGTGGTGGGTTGCCCACAACTACTTGCCCAAAATCTCCATTGGCATAATCAACAAATATGTCTATTTGCAAGGTACAATAAAAAGAAGCACCAGAGTCAAGAAACCATTTATGTGTCATCAAATCAAACCTTGTAGATAAACACAAGCTTCTAGCAAAGTTCATCGCTTACCACATTAACTTCTTGATTCTCAGCTCGTTGCTTCTTTTTGTAGGCTTCATGCTAAAATCTGTGGTATCCCATCCGGTGACAAAATCAACACTCACCTTTTGCAACCCTCTCTCCTCCCTTGATTGTGACCCACCACGCCCATTGAATTTTCCTCTACTTTTACTTCTCCCGCGGTTCTCCACCGCTAATGTCGTCGAAGATATAGATGTCGAAAACTTATCTCCACTTGAGACTTTCCTTCGTATCTCTTCATCCATGATATCGCTCATAGCATCATCCAAAGTCAAATCATTCTTCATGGTGCTTGAAATTCCCTATACTCGTGGTGTTATAGCTTTCCAAAAGGGAACACAAAAATAGTAAAACTTGCAACTTCATATCTAGATTTATGCATGCGGATTTTAATCGACCTATTACCCGCGTAAAACCGCCAATATGCTCTGCAACGGAATCTCCATTAGATAATTTCATATTAACCAGCTTCTTTAGTAAAAATATCTGATTTGATGTGGACGTTTTCTCATAAATATTCGTTAGAATATCCATGGCTTCTTTTGTAATCTTTGCTTTCGCGATGTAGTACCTTGTCTTTTTTGTCAGCCTAGATAAATCGCATCTAACACCTCTTGATCAAGAATTTTCCATCCGATTTTGCTATTGGATCTACTTCCGCGAGTTTGGGAACAACAATCAAGTGGTGCATAAAGATTTTATTTTTTTGATAAAGATAGTTCCCTATGTGAAGCTTTTACCATCCGAAATCCCGCCCATTGAACTTATCGTTTATGATTTTATCTTTTCCCACATCGTTTGCTTCAATCTAATGTCCACAAAAAATCCTCAATGTTTTTTGTTAGCCAACCCAAGCTCTGATACCGGTTATTAGGAATCGTGCACCAATTCCAAAAAGATAACTCAAGCAAATAGTCCACACTAGTAGAATATAATAATAAAAGAATAGAATCAGAAAAATACACCCGATAATTTATTATCGAAGTTACCCAAACTTGGGCTACGTCTCCGCGCAAAGGTATTTTGCTAATCCACTAGTCTTCAAGAAAAATAAGAATACATTTGATGATCTTCTCACAAGATCGGGGTACAAAAAGATTGAGAACTCTCAAGAATGCCGTCGTGCTCTCCTTTTCTTTTTTTCTCTATTCACTACTTTGAGCTTCGCTACTTTTCACTTCTCTCTTTTTTTTTTCTTGATAGCTACTACCTATATATCCCTAATATATTAGGTATAGCTTTTGACCTAGAAGCAAAAAAGGAGAAAATTCAAAAAAGCCCTTAAAAATAAATTTGGCTTCACACACCAAGACCGGAAAGTTTGACCTCGCTTGTTATTGGAAAAGCTCGCTCTTGTCGACCATTGGCAAGGGTAAGGTCGAGCCTCGCTCAATCATGGTGAGGTCACATCTTGCCAACCCTCGCCTTTGGTCGATCGTCGAGCCTCGGCAGCTGGTTAGAAGAAGAAGGAAAAAAAAAGAAAGAGAAAAAAGAGGAAAAAAATAATAGAAATAAACAAATTAATAAAAAGCTCGAAAAAATATTAAAATATTATTAAAAATTAGCCTTGTTCGTGCCTTAGTGCTATGTCAGCATCGGCTAGTGAAATGGATTGAATTGGAGCAAATGCAAAAGATTTAGAATTGAATTGGGAAAAAAAGTTCGAATTGATACAATTACAATTGGTTTAAGACTTTTTTGGTAATTTTTTCAATTAGATGCGTTGGCAGTTATAATCCAATATAAAGAAACACAAATTACAAATATTATATAGCCTTACACCGATCTTATCGTAAGCATATTCGTTTTATTTTAAAAAAACATGAAATCAAAAAAAAAACATAATTCTTTTTATTGTAGCATCATTGATTTACAATGGCCTACTTTCATTAGCGGCACGATTCCTCAAGCACCATAGGATGGAAAAATTGTCAAAAAAAGTATAAAACCTATTGTATAGTGGCTAATTTAATCCTAAAATTTTCAATTTGATTAATTTAGTTCTAAATCTTTTGATGATTTATTAGTTCCAGTTCTTCGTGGTAATTTTGGTTGAAAATCATTCATGTGGACACTAGCCGTCCTACATAGTACGGCCGACAATGGACCATGTTGACGTCGACAATTTTCGCAAACTTTTTTAGAAACAAAATTATGGATTTTTATCTTTATCATTTTATTTTTCTTTTTTTTTTGTCCTTATTTCCCTTCGTCGGTCCACAACCACGACAATGGCTCTATGGAGGTCACCGGCCACATGCAAGGCTATTGAGGTTCTCACCGAATACGGGTAAGGGCTGCAACACCTTGCTTAGCTTAGATCTAACAAAGGTGTCGTGGCCATCACTATCAGAAGATTTGGACTAATTGCGGCCCTCATCGGCATAGCAAGGGCTCATAGTCCCTTGCCTAGTGGCGGATGAGGGCATTATGACCCTTGCCTGTGATTGGCGGAGATCATCGATGCTACGAATTGGCGGAGGGAAATGTGTTAGGATTCCACCACAATCAAATCAATATAAAACGTAAAACGAGAAAGAGAAATCGAAGACACGAGATTTTATTCTGATTCACCCTTAAATTAGGATTACGTCCAGCAGAGGATTTCACTATAATTAGCACCTCACATCTTGCGTTACATCATTCAATTATAAGCAAAAAAAAGTATTTATAGTAGTAGCTATTTATGAGCGGGACCCATGTGCTTTATTGTCACCGGGGAGTATGAACCACACTCTAACAAAATAAAACAAAAAATTAAATGGATTGAAAAGGAAAGCAAAAGAAATAAGAAGAACATAAAGAATATATAATTTTATAAACATAGTTATCTATGTCAATGCTGCCTATGTCACTTACGACGGCAGGTGTCCACATTAGGGGTTTTCAATCAAAATTGGCCGAAAATGCTGCATTGACAAATCGTCAAAATGTTTAAGAGTAAATTGATCAAACTGAAATGTTTATAATTGAATTGGCCGTCACATAATAAGTTTCTAATTTTGTGAACAATTATCCCTATATATTCGCCCCCTATGGTTAGTATGTTTCTCCATTATTTTAAGAAATCTAATCCACACACATAAAATTGTAGACCAAAAACTTCATTCAATATCTGGGACTTTCGGAATATTCCGAAGGACGGAGTATTAAATGCACCTCCCTTCTTTTCGCATGTTGTGCAAAAGGGTATCTACCTCAAGATGGTCTCTTCGAAAGCGGAGATCATAATCGCAATTATTAGGAGTCAAGTTCCGCCTAATTAATGATTTTTTGTTGTTGCTGAAAATGAAGTTTTTAGTACTCTTTGAGCACTGTCCAGTCTCTGAGAGATAAATACCGAAATGTCATAGGTGTTGAGAATGGTTCAATTGGATTTAAACCAAATCAAGCCAATTAATTGGATTGCGGAATCGAAATGGTTTCTATTTGCTCCTAAACTAATGGAGTTGAATTTGTTTTCACTCTCTTTTCGTATGAAGTAACTTTTTATCTATCTCAAAATGGCAAATCTAGCCGTTAAAGAACAATGTCACAATCGCATCAAATAGGACCATCGAACCTTGCCATATGGGTTGAAAGAGACTAATTACCCAATCAGTCCGAAAACTATTGTATGGATGTTATTTAGTCATAAACTTTCTAATTTAGTCAATTTAGTATTAAATTTTTGCACGAAATTTCAATGTAGTCATTCGGATCAATTTTCATCGGAAATCCCTAACACGTAGCGGTCCAATTATAACGTAGCGTTAAAATAAGTTTAGGATTGATTGGATAATTTTCTTGAATTGAAAAATTAGTCAAAATCCTTATAAGAGGTAGGGCTAAATTGGAGACAGTTTTTCCTGTGTTTTTTTATTTGGGTGTTGTAAATGGCTTTCAATATAAAATACCCGTGCTTACATTTAAGTAGACTACGACCACAAATAGCTATAAATGGATAGAATCGTAATTTGTGATAATCAAGATTTTAGCAAGTAATCTTGAATGCCTTACCTTCTATATTGGAATTCACAATAATTGTCAAATATTCCATAAATCATACTCGTCTTTCCTTTTATGACTGTTTGGATTATATTAAAAAGTCGGATCTGCATCTTCCATAATATCAGTTCTTGCTTCTTGGGGATAATGACCCCATATATGAGGCTTATCTCCCTGGGGTCACAACGACCCACCCGGTGCTCTCCGGTGGTGGCCCTCACTAGGGGCTTGGAGGAGAGCCTCCTCCGCCGTCCCCGTCTCTCTCTCTCTCTGGTTTTGAAATTTTTCTCAAAATTTTTTTATTATTCCATTAAATCAGCACTAGAAATCTAACGAGAACAGACTGATGATCCACGTTAGTATTTTCATTTAAATATTTAATGGAACAACCAATTTTAATAGTAGATATATCATTTGAGGATCACATCAACAACAAAAAATGAGTACAAAGACAAAATTGAATAAAATCATACGGAATACGACTATGGATAGATCATTATACCTTATTAATTTGATTTTATGCATCATTGATTCTTTTGTTTGTAAAGCATGTGCCCTTTTTCTGGTATTTATTGATAATATGTAATTCGTGATCTCTTTGTTTTACAATATAATTTTGTTAAAAATCTTCTAATGAGTCCTTTTGTGACACTTGGGTTCCTTTTGTTCCACGAAAATTATGAAGTTTTTGAAAAATATTTTTCAAAAAGTCGTTTACTTTATAATATTTTTTTATATTTAGTTGAAACTTGAAAATGAATTAAAATATTTTCCGTTGTTTAGGAAGGAAAATCTCATTTGATTTTCTCCATTGTCGTTTGGTTGAAATTTATTGATGTGGACCCGGCCTTATGTGGCACAGCTGGCGCTAATTTGAATAATTTTTTATAGTTAATTTTAAAAAATTTCAAATTTTTAATAACTTTTTTATTTTTGAATTTTTTTTTTTTTTCTTCCTTTGCCTATCGCCGACCATGGCAAGGGTCAATAACGCAGACGAGGGATGAGTGGCCCAAGGTCGGCGAGGATTGAGCTCATTGGCCTCGGGTGAGCTCCACCTTGTGGCTAGTCATCTAGCGTCACCGTGGCCGGAGATTGGTAGAGGAAGAAAGAAAAGAAAAGAAAAAATAGAAAAAAATTATTATAGTTTTTAAATAGAATAAAAATTATTATAATTTTTTCAAAATCATAATGAAAAAGACAAAGAAAACTAAAACGAAAACAAAAACAAAAACAAAAAAGAAAAAGAAAAATAAAGAAGGTAAATGCTACAAAAACTTCAAACTGTGTCTATTGTGGCACAAATATCCCAAACTTTCATTTGTCACAAAAAAACCCTAAACTATGCCATTGTGACATAAATACCCTCAACTATTTTTTATATTACAAAAAAAAAAAATCCAAACTTATAAATGTGTGAATGTATATCCCTCTATGTCAATTCCATCCAAAGTATATTTGTCACACCGGTATAAGTTGAAAAAATTTTATGCTAAAAAAGTTTGGGGTACTTTTGTCACATCGGCATAATTTAGACTTTTTTGTGACACAAAAAATTGTTTGGGGTACTCGTGTCACAATGGATGTATTTTTTGAATTTTTTGTGGTATTAACTCAAAAAATAATTTAAAAAAGGAGGGTTTTTTTCAATTTAATTATTTTTAAAAAAATTTACAAAATATTTTTTAAAAATAAATATCTTGAGCGGTTGGTGGGCCATAAGAGCCCTTTTTTTTTTTTTATTTTATAAATTTTTTTTAGTGTTTTAATTATTTATATTTATAATATTTTCGTTTTTTAACATGTTTATATTTATTTTATTTATATTTTTTTTTGGAGCTTATTTTATAACATAATTAGTAATAATTAATACAAAAATTATTAAGATCTATAATTCATAAATAATGTTGTAATTATGTAATTAATTGAAAATATTCACATAAGGAAAATCCTCAATCAAACGAAAGAAACCCTAGCCGGTATAAAAAATAGAGCCCAAAAAAAATTTGGGCGTTGCCCCGCCCCCATTTGTTCGCAAAGGAAATTTGTTACTTAGTTGGGCTATCGGCCCACTCTCGCATGAACCAATTCATTTTTCCTCCTTTTTTGCAAAAATATGTCGGGTCGGATCATAAACCGGATTGGGTCATAAATTCAAGACGTATATTTACAATATATGAATTAATTGAAAATATTCATATATAAATTATTTATATTGGCTATATTTGGAGATTTCGGTTCTCAACTAATGGATTTATCGACTTCAGTGTGGCCCCGGATAGGGCAACGATATCTTTTCGCTAAGACCCATCGACCAAACACTTGTCTTAGACGATCGGGACCTGAAATAAGAGGTTATTCGTTGGGCATGGACAAATAATCTTCTCTTTCGCAAGCAAACTAACCATTTGTAGTTTTGTGAGCAAATGCATTTATGGCTTTAGGGACCTTGTATCTAAGTCTTCTATACATGTTAGGTTTTGTCATCTAAACTTGGAATGCACGATTCAGTTTCCACGATTTATGATGCCAAGTGTTATATACTCTAAGAAAGGAAAAGAATCCTAATAGTATTTCCGTCGTGTTGTGAGAGAGGATAATGAGAAGGCGGATAAAGCTAAGGATTTGAAATTTCAAGATGACGTATTAGAATAACTTTCTCAGCTATTCGGTTTCTAGTATTATTTAGGTCATTGTCGGAAATATTGCATAATTACAACATTATTTTATGAATATTTTACCAATTTTACATTATGAATATTTTCAATTAATTTCATATATTGTAAATATATGTCTTATTTTTGTCCGTTTATGTCCGACTATTTTGTGGGCAAAAGGAGGAAAATTGGATTTGGTTTGTGCGGAGGTTGGGCCGTAGGTTGAGCGAATCCCTTTGGGTGACAATTGGCTGGGTTTGGGGAATGCCCCTTTTTTTTTTTTTTTTTTTTTGGTGGGTTTTTTTGTTTGGTATTGGGATTTTCCTTTGTGAATATTTTCATTAATTACATATTACATTATTTATGAATTATAGATCTTATAATTTTTGTATTAATTATTACTAATTATGTTATAAAGATAAGCCGCAAAAAATATAAATAAAATAAATATAAAATGTTAAAAATACGAAATATTATAAATATAAATAATTAAAACACTTAAAATGAATTTATAAAATAAAGAAAAGATGGGCTTTTTTTTTATTTTTAAAAATATTTTGTAATATTTTTTTAAAAATTATTGCCCAAAAAAGGAATGTGAAGAAGTGAGGGAGGAAAGAGAAAGAAAAATGATTTCCTCTTTTCAAAAAAAAAAAATCAATTTCCCCACTTTTAAAGGTATTTTTTGATAAAAATTATTTTTTTATTGTTATAAAATATTTTTCTTGATTAGTTTATTTTTTTATGAATCAATTATTAAAAAATTCAGAAATTTTTTTTATAACAAAATCAGTTAAAATTGCATTTCTTGAGGTTTTTTTTTTTTTTTTGGTCGGAACATTTCTTGAGGTTAAATGAACGGATTGTGACATGACTGCCTTTTCTCAAAAATCAATGCAACAAGGAGGCGGCGTGACTGCGGCCACGCTAGATAACACCAGGCGAGGCGCTCATCCGCCACTTGGCAAAGACACAGGGCGAGAGGGACCCGCCAAAATTCACATATTCGCTCCTCTTCACGAATCTTTCTCAGACACTCTCCCTCTCGGTTGCTTTGGCGTGTTTAAATCGAACAACAGATCTCCGTCACACAACCAAATGAAGTTTCCATAATTCCGCCATGAAACCCAACCCCTTGAAGCTTGGAGTCCATTAGGAATTGGCTCATCAAAAAGCTTCACACGCAGGCCATGTCCGGCTCGCTCGAGCGTGGTAAGTCCCACCTTCTTCCAGCGATTTTACGTTCGCCTGACTTGTCCGAGCTCGTTGGTCGTGAACTGCTTGTGTGCACAACTTTTTAGCATGTGTTTGGATGTTTTTGTCGGAAAAGAGGGCATTCTTAAGGTGGAATTTTCCGTTAACTGCTGTGCGCACGGTTTCTGAATTTGTATGTACCTTGTTGGACTGGCTTCATCTTGTCTTCTTCGCAGGCAATTCATCCTATATTTAGATATTTTTGTTTTGGATTGTGAAAAGGGTTACTTCTTGCATAAAATTGAGCTTCTGCACTGTACCTTTTCTGGTTTTCGGCATATGTGGTCTTTGTGAAACATTAGACAGTAGACAGGTGTTGTATGCAATCGCTTTTCGTAAATGAAGTCTCTGGTGGCTTCTGCTTTCTATGGTATTTGCGAAAGCTCGGACCTCTGAATTGGTTTCAGAGACAGTTATTCTCGTGTAACTAACGAAGGCAATGTCACTATTACCCTGGGTTTGATCTTGTAGTTGCAGCTGCTGGTTGTGAACAATATAAGACCGGGAGGGTGGTTTGTAGCTCATTCCATAGAAAAGGAAAAATTTAGTGGAATACCGTGCGTCAAAAGTTGAATTGTATCACGGGTGAAGAACTTGTTCCAATATTCATAACTGTTGGAAAGAGGGGTGCAAGTAATGAGAGTTTTAATTGGACTGCAAATATATTTTTAAGGTTATGAGGGGATCTCTGATGCCCATGAGGAAAAGAGAGAACTGAAGTGGGATCTCGAAAGTTTTGGAGAGGAGCGGCGGACAAGGATGGGCAGTCTGAAAAAGAAAGCAATCAATGCGTCTCAAAAGTTCAGACAGTCTCTCTCCGTCAAGAGAAGGGGCGAGAGGAAAAGCAATAATAGCCAAGTTATATACTCCCCAATCGAGGATGTCCGGGATGTTGAGGAGCAAAAGATTGTTGATGAATTTCGACAGGCGCTGATTTCGGATGGGTTTCTACCTCCAAGACACGATAATTATCATATGCTTTTGAGGTGATGTTCTCTGTCTAATTTCTCATTCCCCTCTCTCTAAGTCAAACATTCAACCAATGCATAATTGTTTATCATGCCAACGGGATGGGCTGCATGTCATCTCTTTCTCTTCTTCTTTATGTTTCTATTGGAATGTCGGGAAGTGTTTGACCCCACCTAATAATGGGCTGCTGACATAAAACTTTATCATGTATGTAAATGTATTTGTCTTAAGCAGTACCAGATTTAGTCTTCAAGCAATTATGTGGTGGAAGCTGACGTTTAGACATTGTCTGCTGTCGATTTGTCTTCTGAAGTTGAATGTCCTGCTAAATGGTGTTCCATTATGTAGTGCTAAATCATGTGAAATTCCTTAATATGTTAAAGAGAGCCCTCTGTTTTCTTCCTAGTTTTTTTGCGAATGGCTGGCACTGAAATGAACTTAGTGCATCTGGTTTGTCAATACTTAAAATAATTCAGCTTAAGGTCCATCAGTGGCTTTTCAATTTGGTATTTGTTTTAATGTCATCCTTTGAAACTTTTTCTTTTGGTTCTACTAAACGATTCTTTTGAGGCTGAACTTGTTCTTAATTTCTGTACATCATTTTCTTTAGATTCCTGAAAGCAAGGAAATTTGACATCGAGAAAGCAAGACTTATGTGGACTGAAATGATTCAATGGAGGAAGGACTTTGGAACTGACACGATTTTGGAGGTACTTGGATATTTCTCTCACATGTTGAGAGTTTGAATCCTGGGCTAAAGAGTGATACTGTTTATGTTTAGAAACTTCTTTGGAGCTGGCCTATGAGGCTGTTTTCAGGAGCTGATTGCTTAACAATCTGTTTCTTTCTTGAATGTAATGCATGTCACTTTGTAGCTGATTCTGCATCAAATTGACCCTCTTATTTTTCTTCTTTATTCAGGATTTTCAGTTCAGAGAGAAAAATGAAGTTCTACAGTATTACCCTCAGACATATCATGGGGTAGATAAAGACGGAAGACCTATTTATATTGAGAGACTCGGAAAAGTCAACCCTGATAAGCTTATGCAAGTGACTACTATGGATCGCTATGTTAGATACCATGTTCAGGAGTTTGAGAAAACTGTTGCCTTTAAGTTCCCAGCTTGCTCTGTTGCTGCAAAGAAGCAAATAGACTCAAGTACAACCATTTTGGATGTTAAGGGCATCGTATGTTGATTGATACTTTATTGACAGTTCCTTTGATGTCTATCTAGAATTATTATGGCGTTAAAATAATTAACTTTGGTTGTTATACATATCATCAGGGTCTTAAGCACTTTACAAAACAAGCACGTGAACTCATCATGCGGTTACAGAAGATTGACAGTGATTACTACCCTGAAGTATGTTAAATCAATTTGTTCTCCTGATATTCTTGTTCTCTGATAGTTGGTGGCTTGATCAGTTATGGTTTTGATATTTGGCTTACTGGAGATTTCAGATACAAAGTGTTGTAACAAGTAAATGACATGTATACAGACGCTCTCCAGAATGTTCATCATTAACGCTGCTCCTGGTTTCAAGCTTCTCTGGAACACAGTGAAGTCTTTTCTTGATCCCACGACGATTTCAAAGATTCATGTAAAGTTCAATATCCAGTTGAGCATTTAACGGCAAATTCAGCTCTGCCTTATATAAATTTACAGTATTTTTGCGTAGGTTCTTAGTGACAAATATCGAAGCAAATTACTTGAAGTAATTGATGCAAGGTGAGCTTTTGCATTCATTGTGATTGTAATGGTCATTCTCAGTTCGCAGTGTACTTCTAAGCATTAAGACATTCTAGTTTTGCAGTGAGTTGCCAGATTTTCTTGGCGGTGGCTGTACTTGTGCTGACCAAGGTGGCTGCATGAGATCGGACAAGGGTCCCTGGAAAGATCCCTGCATATTAAAGGTGAGACACTGTAGTCCTTATTCTTAACTTTGGCAAAAAAGAGAAGGCATTTTTTTTAATATTACCATGCTAATGATTTTTATCATTCCATGCGCGAGCTATTGTAGATAGTGCTTGATGGCCGAGCACTACCTGACAGACATACAACAATGGGCAAGAACATTAATGAGGAGGTTGCTTCTTGTGATACCCTGGTCCGTCCCCTGGTATGTTATTGCTAAAGTGAGATCTAGACAATTGGATGCTGACAATCATTTCACAAATTTTCATTCATGCTATCTAAGAGTTTATATAAGCTTACCAATGATAAAGGTTTCTCAATGTTAAACTAAGGTTTTATCCTGCTTTAAGTTTATCATTTATTTACAATTTGTGTTCACTGTTGAGTTAGATAAATGATGGTACGTCAGCTGCAGCAGCATCAGGATCTGAGGTGGATGATATTGCTTCTCCCAGAGCAGAAAGAAGCTATGTTGTCCCAGATGTGACTCCTTTCACTGAAGAAGTAAGTTAATTTGACATCGGAATGATATTTATATATGCAATGGCTACAAGTGGTATTCATGGTATTCCTTTTTCTAGGCAAAGATGACAAGTAACGGAACTTCTGTGGGTAACTTATCTGGATATGATGAAAGTAGGCCTATGATTGACGAGGCTGTAGTCCAGGGTTCAGGGAAGACAGACAGCCTTTCTGGAGGTCAGAAATCTCAATAAATTTACTGGGTGATCATCTATGCCCTTATTGTCTTGGTTGTTGGGGCATGCGAGAAAGTTGAGCTTGGACCTTGTCTCCTTTATAACATACTCATCCATGTAAATGAAAATACTTCTGATACCTACTATACGGGATTAAGTAGTCCATAAACAAGTTGGGTATGAAGTGAAATAAACTGTGATCCTTAATATTCAATGTCAATTATGTCACATATCACTATTCATTCAATGTTGTTACACATGGAGGGGACACTTCATATAGATCATACTATAAGAGCATATGTGAGACGGTGACATAATGGTAGTTAGGCACTGAACCTCTTGCACCGTTCTTGTGAAGAGATTGGTTGACTATGGTCCAATTTTGTGGGCATGTAACAATGTTTCGAGAGGATATTTCTGGCACCAGCTAGATGGTGGAATGATTTTGAGGTAGCTTGGATCATGTAATATGTGTTTCAGGGATGTTTACAGTGCCTGGCATTGATAAATGTGGAGGAGGAACCTATACTCAGGTCCATGCTGCGCTAGTGGCCTGCTTTATGCTTGTCCTGGCTTTTTTCCGTTCGGTCGCATACCATTTGACTGAGAAGGTCAGCGGCTCTATGTCCAATTCCAATCGTCATAATCCTGAATCTGTCATTGATCCTGTTGAGGAGTCCCATCTGTCTTCTACTGTTGCTAAGCATAAAGAGGGTAATCTTCCCCCATCTATTTGGAGAAGGCTGGATGAACTTGAAAAGAAGGTAGGAATGCAACATGAAAGGCCTGCTGCAATTCCACGTGAGAAGGAAGAGCTGCTGAATGCTGCTATTTCCCGCATAGATGCATTAGAGGCAGAGCTAATTGCCACTAAAAAGGTAAAGACCAAAATTCTTTCAGGATTGTTTATTGGCTCTTCATTGCATACTAATTCTGGCATTTATCATTTTATTGTAATGATGTCCTTTCACATGAGCAGGCGCTGTTTGAATCGTTGATGAGGCAAGAAGAAATTATTGCGTATATCGATGCGGCCAAATATAAGGTCAGAGGGGCATCTACAAATTTAGCATGTGCATGTTTTCTTTTCTTACCCAATTGAACATTGATGAGTTTGCCAGGTTGGGTCGTGCGCATTCAATTTGTCTTATATTTTGACGCAGAAGATTATTTTTGCTTGCGATCTGAAGATAGCAATTGTTTAATTTGTTCTCGTCTGTGAAGCAGAAGAAGTGCTGGTGAAGATATTGGATCAGCTGGTGGAGAGAATGCCGGGTGGTTTTGTAACACATATTCAACAGTTGAATGTGTGAGCACGTCCATGAGTTGCTTGCATCTGTTAGTGGGACTCCTTGTTGATATCCATTCCGGCCACCAGGAGGGAGAGTACTTTTATTCCTACTCAATTCAATCTGTATCCTCCTTTCTTGCTACAGCTACTTATGTTGGAAAAAATTCATCCGAAGGCAGTTGAAAGAGCTCTCTCTGGGGATTCTTCTTCTGGCCCTTGCCGAGAGTTATAGACGGGGAAATTCAGGGAAAAAGCAAAAGAAATCGACCTGGATGGACTGATCTACATTAGATCGTTGTCAATTCGGAATTGTTTGTCGATGTTTGTCATTTCAATTTCTTTTAACACGGCCTAGGCTGCTGCGCTAGGAAAGAGATAGGCCTTTGGTTGTGGACCCAGCTTTCTTTTTCTCATGTTTTATATTTGTGTATAGTGTGATGACGATGTCACTTAGATACTTTATGACCTAATGATAAAAGTTCATGCTATTTTTTAAGGGGCCCTAATATCTAAAAAATCCTCAATTTTAGCATTTGTTCTAATTATATTCAAATTTTTTATCTCATAAAAAAATCTAACTTTTATTTTTGTCCAAATTTTACGGGTCTAATATTCAAAAGAATACTCAAATTTAACATCTATCTCAATTATATTCTAATTTTTTTATCTCATAAAAAATCCTCAAACTTTACTTTTGTTCCAACTTTGAAATTTGGAAATAACAGGTTTTAAGGACGACTAGATTTGAGATCGTTCATCCAAATAATCAAATCTCCTCGTCTAGCCTTTTTTTGGACTATTGAGTACCGAGGAGAATTTAAAACGCGTTGTCTTGAGTAGCTTTGTATTTATCGGCAATGTGTAGGGGTAGCAGACAATAGAAGATAAGTTGGGGGATTTTTTTCATGATAGTTTTGTTGAGATATAATTCATTAACAATGTGAAAATGTTATGTAGAATTAACTAATAGTGATTGTAGATGGAAGGATTGTAGAATTGAAAAAAAAGTAACAGTTGAAGATCTTTTATGAGACAGAGAAAAGTCTAGTACAAAATTGGGGAAAATGCCAAAATTGAGGATTTTTTTTGGATATTAGGCTAGTAAAATTAAGACAAAAGCAAAAGTTTGAAGTTTTTTTCAAAAACCTCAAATTTTTGGATATAATTGAAACCGATATTAAAGTTGAAATTTTTTTGGGTATTAAGCCTCTTTTAAAGAGACTTCACAGAATGAACCGTCCAAAATAAAGAAGTCATTGTATCTTTTACAAGTATCAGCAGTGGCACAGGAAAATTCTCGGGTGATCCGAGTGGAAGTAAGATCAGTGCACCTTAACCATTAACGTTGGTGAGTTTTACACGAGATTTACGTGATTTAAAGACTGAGATGCACTAAGTTCGTGTCACTGAGATGCACTAAGTTCGCATGCAAGTGGTGATGAACCGCAGAAGGTGTCATTTTACTGACTAATCTACGGAGTGTGCTTGGTATCTTTTTATGAAAATTTGAGGCAAATCATTCCCTTGAAGGCGAAGAAAGGGAAGGGATTCTTCACGTAATTTTCATTTACGTCACTGTTAAAACCCTAAAATTTAAATGTGTTCTGAAAGAATTGATAGATACTTGGTAGTCTTCAGGTTATGTCATTTCCACTGATGAAGCAAAGACCCAGGTGACACGCAAGCAGTAAACACAATTCCGGCCATGCTTTCCGCAACAAAGCGTTGCTCTTATTGGCCCGAACGATGATGAAATTGGCACCTACTTACATTATGGAGCAGTAATTGTGGTAGCCATCTTCTGCAACTACATACCAGACATCGCATCTCCGACAAGTCTTGGGCGTCACATCCTTCTTTTCATCTTTCTTGTCTTCTTTGGGAGGCCCGATGCTCACAAAGCGTGCAGACTTACTGAACTTCCTCACCTTCATTATGATCTTTGCCGGATCAGCTTCCCCAATCACTGTCACAGTGCTCTTTGATGGGTCAAGAACAATGGAAGTAATGCCTTCAATGGCAGCCACCAACTTCATAACCTTGAGGCTGCACTTTGAACACAGCAGTTCCACTGACACGACGGTTTTCTGCGACAGAGAGTGTGCAGTCAGAAGTTGCTCAGACTCTGATTCACAGAAACAGAGCATCTAAGAGCTGGAAAACGTACTGCTGTTCAGAGCGAGCAGAGAGTCGCATAGGGAAATGAGCCATTCAGAAATCACATGCACGACAACTAAAGGCATTTCTTATAGCAGCAAGATGACAAGATTAGAAACTAAGGGAGAAAAGGAAAAACCTTTGACATGGTTACTGACAAATGGAGCAAGATGCTAAAGCTAGAGAATCTGCTACATATATAACTGATGTATCAGTGTAATCTACTAGAGAAACACAAATTTAATCTCCTGAGTTGTACCTGGAATTTCTCTCTCTCTCTCTCTCTCTCTCTCTCTCTCTCGTTGCTAATGGGCCCCATTGGTTGAAAACTAAATGGACTGGCAGGGTGGGTTGGTAACTGGAAGTAAATGTGTGTCAGGACAGTATTAATTCCCAATCAAGAACATCTTCTGAACTTATTTTGGCTGACTTGCACCAGATTGCCCGAACATCCTGTAGGAAATAATAAGAGAGCTATAAGCACATGGACTTTCATCATACCTGGTTTTTCAGAAGATAAAGGTAAGACGAACTCGCAAGGTTTTGTCAGTGGAATGGATGCTTCACTCTCGTGCTGATATTGGCTTGAGGACAGTTCTGTGACCATCTGCAGCAAATCCCAGTGAAGTAGAGAATCAGATTCTTAGAGAGTGCTAATTAGATAGTCATAGAAGGGATCAGATTCTCAGTACAACCCTGATAATAGAAGAACGTTAGCTCAAGAGGTGCATGTCTTGACCCACACTGGAATGCTTTTTCTTGATAAAGCTATCAAGAGACAGAGAGAGTGAAGCCCCACTGATTTCAAAAGCACGTCATATACACCTTGCATTTGGTTCCATCCTGTTCATAAGGACTTCATATCCTTAAACAAACAACTACAAACCACCCAGTTTGTTGGTCTGCTTAATGAACTTATTAAGAAGACGGGCGGGCAGTTCATTCATTTCCAACTACACAACATCCTCAGAACCAAGAAAATAGATTGCTAAATTTCATCCAATATAGAAACCAATCTTGAAAGGATATGTCACATATATTGCGCCAGAAACACAAAAAACTTGCATTTATTAAAGTACTGACGGACCGATAGGGCAACCCTTCATCCAGCACATTTAGCAAACGGCTAAAGAACAAAAAAAAAAAAAAGAAAATTACAAAAGGTCAAGATCCAGCTGGATGAATTAATAAGCCATGTGGTATGGAATGGTATGACCCTTTGAGTAGTTAATCCATCACTTTCTACTGGACTCTGAAGCCATGCCCACAAACTGTCCCATCAATATCAACTTTCTTTTTTCATTTAATTCCTACTGGAAACTCAGTTGTTCACATAACATGTCAAAATTGCATGAGCCTCTGCATAAAAAGGAAAGAATATCGAATTCACATGTGTAGAGAGGTACATATATGTATCTAGATGATACAAGAACCAATACACATCTGAACCACGACCAGCCTTCAGATGAAGAACATCTGGTTAAGCATATAGCAGCAGCTACTTCTGGAAAAGTATGGACTCTCATAGCTCTGGTTCCTTTATAGACGATAAAGGTATTTCAAACCTTTCAGAGCAAAACTATTGCACAACATAATCATAAAGTAAAAGTCATTGAAACCAGGGATCTGGAGCAAGATTAGTTCATCCGGCAGCTTTAGCCAAATACAAATAAATGTAACACTGAACTAGAAGTAATAATCGAAGCAGAATACTGCTTACTCGTAGCTGCTAACATTTGCTAAAAAGAGCTATCATCGATGTAGAGTGTAAGTATTTCCCATCTTGAAGGGACTGAAAATTAAGTAAACAACAGAATCTCTGCCCACAGGTCAAGTCTCTATCCAAACCTTTGGAGAGGTTTCACATAAAACTTTCAAATACTATTACAACCATTCAATGGTACACATGTAACACTTACCACAGAGTCATCAACAACTGTAATCCCTAAGCTAGACAGTAATGTCCTCCATCATTGTGTACTTTCATACAATTTGACAGTATGATCGTTCTCTGTTCCCTGTCCATTTTGCAGGGCCTCGGTGTAGGCGCTCACAATCTTCTTATCTAGTTCATAGTAGTGCTCCATCTTCTCCAAAGGCTTCAAATCCAGGTCAATGAAATGCACCTACATGATTAGGTGAAGCAAGGAAACTCAACATTCATGTTGCAACTACTGCAATACTAGCAGTTGGTTTTTACCCTTTTCGGATGGTAGCTAGGTGGATAATTATGAAGCAGCATCGACCAGAATCCAGGAATTATTTGGCACCAAAATCATGATAGCAGATACTTTATTGTCTATATGAAGAACCTTATTGCATGGAATACACTAGCAACATGATAAAACCCCAGATAGAAAGAGAACATTTGCATACTTTCAAGTAACATCTCATTGTATTAGTTCCTTTTTACCACCTCTAGGCGCATTTAAAGATAGAAAGACTATATCTCTTACAACGTAAGACCAAATCAAGATGCCATTGCGTTTAACTACAAAAGATATGTTTTACCTTATAATCAAACACTTGGTTAGTTGACTCTAGGTAAACCATGTCATATGAAGAATCTGAACCACCATCTTCTCTTCGTCTGAAACAAAACATCAAACTGCAATCTTTAGCAGTTGTAGCTATCAAAAAATTTTTCACAATCTCCAAGCTCTCGTTGGGAGGGAGGGCATGCAAAAAGGTAGCTCTGGGTGACACCTCGTCTTCACCCAACCCTCCACATACCGAACAAGGTTGAGATATAAAATTATAATATGCATGAATTGCTCCTTCTACATCATAATTATCAAGCTTCTGAACATCAAGAAGACGGTCCAATACTCCAGATTTAAAAACTGTCTCGGTGAGAAGCTCAAGAAAACTTGTCATTCGTAAACCATCATCTGCCTCGATGACATATTTAAGTACACCTTCAAGTGCTTCAGCAGTTGCGGAAGTAGAATTGTCTGCAACACCACCGAACCCACCCAAAATGAGAGAACCATCCAGGAACACACGGAAATTGTTCTGCGGGTTGTTGCACAAAGCTTTCAAAGCTTCATGTATTCTTTCCTTGGATCCAGAGAACAGATCCAACGGATCATATTTACTTAGATTTGGTATCTGGAAAAAACGTTGCAACAGGTACTGGTCAGACTTAAGTTACATAACATGGCATACACAATCCAAATAAAAAGCCTGCACGCTTGCTAATACCAAGAGAAAGGAAATCATAGCTCGAATCTACTAAGAGTTACTTAAAAGAAACTACCAAAGTATACTGACAAAGTAAAACAAAAAAAAAATGTAAACTGACAAAGAGAGATGGGACCTCTTTTTACAATTAGTGCATTGCAGCTAACTGAGATAAAAGGGACAAGGGCTTTGTCTGTGATTATTATAATTGTAAGATGGGCTCCTTGGAGAAGAGATCAACATAGACTGGGAATGGATGACTCTTCCTACAAGAGAAAAAGATGACTTAAATGACTTCTCTAGCTGCTCTTTGGCTGATTTTTGGATCGAAAACCAGGAGCTCCTAAAGGTATAGAGTCTTCTTGGTAAAATGAGAAAATATTTTCCACCTCTGCATTTTGGCATAATAGCAAAGCACAACCTCATATATGAGATCCAATAGGTTGACAGATCCAATTAGTTTTACTTCCTTTCTTCTATAAAAGTGGCTACCCCTTTTAAGCTGTTTTGCAAGGTGGCAGTACTATTTGGTACCTGTATAAGGAAAGTAATGTTTGAGATTAAAGAAGAACCTTGAACTATTACCTGTTGTTGACGGAACTTCAGGACTTGGTGCATTTTAAAACGAGTAGTGCTCCTCTTGATTGCATTCTGCCTGGCAATGTATTTGGAGAATGGTAGAAATCCACATTTGGGCTATGCTCCAAAACACACAAAAAAAAAAAAAAAAAAAGAATGCAAAAACAAATGAACAACTTGCAGAAACTAGAGGATTTAAAAAGAAGCAACAAATTAATCATTGCAGAAAGAAGTAGCTAAGGTCAAGCACCTTTATCTCTACAGATATGCTGACATTGCCTTTGAAGATACCTGAAACAAAATAGTTATAATAAGCAAATACTCAATCTTGGAGATCATGCAAAAATTCATCTACAATCTTCATTCGAGCTTGTATTTGCAAGACCCTGTTAATGAACAAGGCGATTTGCTTCTTGGGATAAGTCTGACATCTTAACATTGAGCTCATACAATGTCTCTTTGCCTAATGATGCAAATCAATGAAGCAGTAAAATGGCAAACTTTTGAATAATCTCTGTGTGAAGGATCCT
The DNA here is from genome assembly GCF_020921035.1 of Rhodamnia argentea. Taxonomy (NCBI): domain Eukaryota; kingdom Viridiplantae; phylum Streptophyta; class Magnoliopsida; order Myrtales; family Myrtaceae; genus Rhodamnia; species Rhodamnia argentea. Next base: position 13,716,231 of record NC_063151.1, read on the forward strand.
AGAGATAGTGGAGGACATGTACACAGAGTCTTGGCAATTTCATTGCATACATCTTTCCTTTTACACCTAAAGCTTACAGAAGCCAGTTGTGGGGTCCAACAAAATGACATTTATTGGTGAAGATGTTTTATTTAGTTAATAGAGACATCTTACTTCAAAATGTCAAAGTACAACTGTGTAAATATATATATTTTTGGTCAGATAACTGTGTAAATATTGAATAGGAGGAAGTTAGTCAACTACAAAGTCCCAAAATGAGGGTAAAGATTGGACAGAAGTACTCACCATGAGGAAAAAGGGAATGGTCAGAAATTAGGAGTGCAGATTGTTTAAGTGTATCAACCATGGCAGCATCGATTCGCCAATCAGGACGATGACTCTTAATATTTCTCTCAATTTCCTCAAGAAATTCCCTAGATACAAGGACCCGAATCTGCAGTGGGACAGAAATGATGGCAGAGAGAGAAAGAGATATATTTTGCTGTGTATCAATATTCATTTTCCGATCGGCAACGTGAACAGAAAACCAAAGCATAATGTATATATCCTAGAGCAGCTAGAGCTAGGAGATCTTTGATAATGCCATTGTAAACATTCATTATCCAACCAGTAAACAAGTAGGAGCTTTGATGTATACGAAAGCATACAACACTGTACTGATTGAATGGTCCAGAGTAGCTTTCTAGAATCAACATTCACCATTGCAGGATTTTAAAAGGGGGTAAGCATGAATCTCAAAATATTATCAAGCAAATAATCCGGAAGGCTCAAAGATAATAAGGCAACTTAAAAAGCCACCAATTTAATGGCCTTAGACAAAGAGCAATGATCCAGGTATTTAAAAAATTAAAGGATTTAAACTATTCAAAGGCTCAGGAGTAATATAGCATTCTCAAAAGATCAAAATCGATGCAACAGTATAAATCCCGAGAATCAACTCGGAAAAGAACAGCACAAGGAAAAGCACTGCACATACCCCAGCATCTACATGTTTTGAACCTAATAACGGGCTAATCACATGTTGTGCATATTGTTGGGCCGCAATTTCTTTTGTTGGGGACTGTACGAGTTCTTCAAAATCTTTCCACAAGAGAAGTTCGTGCTTGGAAAAGCTCAAGGAACCATTGGAGCAGTGTGTTTCATTTTCAGGAGCCTTTTGTATCCGCAAAACTTTTCCGACCTAGACAAACAGTAGAGCAGCAATCACACCAATATGCTCCAATTAATCACATCTCTTCATCATCTAAAAGAAAAAGTTACTAAAAAGAATCTAAGATCAAATTCCTGTGACCTCATTAGCTGAAAAGGTGAATGTGTACCCATTTATGTGAAGATTCAGCACAATCCTTAGAGTCTGCATGGCAACGATTCTAATATGAAAAAGTGATTTTGATTAGAATTTAAATGGAAAAATAAGAAATGTGGGACTTCATACTATTTTGTATTTATGAAAAGTGATTCTTTTTTTCAGAATCAACTTTTTTTTATTCTTGTTTTTGCTCCAAAACTATTTCCAAAACTAAATTAGAATCATTTACGTTACTAAACACGTTTCTAATCCTTTTTTGTTCCGAAAAACAGAATTAGAAATTAGAATCGTTGCCATGTAGGCCCTTACTATCCTTCATTCATTTCCCAAGACAAAAAGAAAACCCAAAGATTCTGTTTTGTGTTTTTTGTTTGGATAAGCAAAAGCAAGTGAAAGAATGTAATATACAACAACAGTAAGACATTGACATTAGTGGTCAGAGGGTAAAGAGAAAGGGGTCTATTCCTATCAGTACTACTTTCAACGATAAATGATTGCAGTGGTCAGAAAGGAAGATTCCCAGAACTTCTTCGTGGGACTCTTCAAGCATTATCTTTCCCTAAACATTACTAGAACAACGTCCTCGGACTTATCAAGCATTGGCTCTCCCTTCTCCGTTCTGAAACTAAACAGAAGTTGCAGCAGCAATTTCAACGATTATTCAACAAAATCTCACTCCATTTCTCGAGAATTGAGCTTCAATTTGCACAGGCGCAATCTTTAACTTTATGCCCCAAATTCGAAGAACAAACAAACTACTCACGAGTGTTGGAGTGGTTCCAGTGTAAGCGAGGACGATGTTCGCAGCTCCTTCACCTCGGTAAACCCAATCAGCTGCATCCTTTTCCTCCAGAATCAGGTCCATTTCAGAATGCCCTGCAATTGGCACTTCAAATTTACGTCGCACAACCGAAGAGAAGGGAAAATTCAGGCATGCAGATTGTCACAAGAAAAAAACCGAGGGTGCGCTCTGATTGCGCTTGTGCACTTGAGACCGCATGCAGTACAATCGCGCGACTGACCTGTCGATGAAACCGACGAACAATTGAAAGGCAGGAGGCGGTCGGAGAAAAGTGCAGAGATTGTGAGCCGGAGTTGAGACTTCAAAAGGTGCAAAGTGGGAGATGCTGAGCGTGAGTTGGGGGAGGAAATCAGTCAATCTGTAGAGTCCACAGAAAGAGAGAGAGAGAGAGATCGGTGTTGTGCTCAAGTTGTTCAATTTTGTATTGAATTTTCATACCCTCCCGAATATTCCAAACATTTAAGGCAATATATTCCAGTCTTACTTTAGTTTTTCTAGGGAAAAATTCAAAAAAGCCTCCAAAGTGGACCGTCTTTCAATAAAAGCCCTCGACTTAGATATGGCCACGGGCCGGTTTGGACCCGAAACCGGCCCGTGAAATAACCGGAACTGCCCGTTGAACCGTGGTTCGGACTGCCAAAAAAAAAAAAAAGGCTCTTTCCCCCCCTCCCCGGCTAACCGCCATTATACCACCTTTTTTTTTTTTTTTAAATTTTCTATAAATACCATTCTCCCTTCATTTTTTCTCATAATTTCTCACAATTCTCTCAAATTCTCTCAATCCCGGCTAAATTCTGTCAATTTTATGAATCAACTTTACGCTCAATTATTTGATAAAAATGGCAAGTGGAAGCGGAGCTGGTATTAGGGGAAATAGCCCGATGCCGATGGGGATGAGGAAATCCGATTATCTTCAACCTCGTAATCAATATGATCATTGTGAGTTTACGTGTTAGGTAGATGCTGATGATAATATCAACTATATTTCCAATTTCGAGCATGTCCCAAAGCAAGAAAGTATTCATCCTCCTACCAATGTCGAAAAAATGTCGACAGCAAAGGAGCCGAAACGGTAAACTTGGGAGAGTACATCCAACTTATGGCAACACTTTGATAAGATACATATAAGCGGAGACAAGTACAATATAAACTGAAAATATTGTACGAAATCATATAATATTAATAAAGGAGACAGCTATGGAACATATCGTCGGCATCCGACGCAAAAATATGCAACGTAAGCAAGGATCGACACTATACAACAATAAATTTTTAGGTACGCCAATCCTAACATTTTTCCTTTATTTCGTTTCAATGATGAACTTTATAAAGAAACATTAGCTTAATATTTTGCCATTGAACATTTACCGTTTATTACCGGTGAAAAATTTAGTTTGAATTTTTTGATAAACATTGCATGTACTCCGCCAAGCAAAACCAGTTCCTAGAACTACTCTAAACGCGAACATTTTACGGTTTATAAAAAGCAAAAAAAGGCTTTACAAAAAATTTTCACGGATTTCAATGGACGTGTGCATATAGGTAGCAACATTTGGAGTGATCCTTAGAAAATTCATTCTTATATGGGTATCACATGTAATTGGATATGTGACAATTGGAATATTGAAAAAAGAGTACTTGCATTTTGAGTATTTGATGAAAAGCATACCGCCAATAATATTTGTAGAATAATTAGATAAGTTTTAGAAGAATATAATTTGATTAATAAAGTTTTTTCAGTTGGTTTTGATAATGCCGCGTTAAATACCGCTTTCATTCCCGAGTTAGAAAATATTTGTAAACCTTCTTTTGGCGGATAATGTTTTCACATTAGATGTGCTTACTATGTTTTAAATTTATGTATACAAGATGATTTACGAAGTTTTGAGTCTTTTCTCATCCCAATAAAGAGAGCAATTAAATTCTTATGAAGTCGTGCCCAAGTTATGAAAGAATGAGACAGATTTTGTAAATCACATGGACAAAAACCAAAAAAGATTTCCAAACGATGTTCCAACTCGTTGAAATTCTACCTACGAGTTGCTTCATCAATCTTTTGCTTATAAAGATTTATTATGTTCGTTTATTTCTAATAATGTTTCCGAAATTAGTTTACTCTTGCAAGATTGGGTTGTTTGCAAAAAAAAAAAAAAAATAGATTTTTTGAAAGTTTTTAATGATACAACTTATACTTTATCTGGTGTTTATTATCCTACTACGCATTTTTTTTTAATAGAGTGTGTTAACATTCTTGGTGTTTTTGTGAATATGAAAAAGATGTTCATTTAGCTCTGATTATTATAGCAATGAAAGCAAAATGGCTGTATTATAATGCCTACATTCCTATTGTTTATTTGGTTACTATTGTTTTCGATCCACGTACTAAATTAGATGTTTGTATGATTATTTGAATAATTATTATTATGATTGTTTACATTTGAATGAAATAGTAGATATTAAAACTATACAAGTAGAGGTTAAATAAGTTATAGTAGTATTATATAATGAATTTTGTAGTAGATATGATTTAGGTGATTGGTGGATCTTTTCAACCTAGTGCCTCGGAAAGGGAGGAGAGTGGTAGACTTAGTAGATGGTACAATTTGCTTATTAGTAAGCAAAAAAGACAAAAGGGAGCAACACTTAATATTTTCGAATTAGAAAACTATTTAACCATTGCTTTTGAGTCATGTGATTCCGAACATAGCACAGATTTCAAAATTCTAGAGTGGTAGAAGACTCGTTCAACTCAATTCTCAATCCTTGTTCTCATCGCAAGACAGATGTTAGCAACTCCTTCTTCAATAGCTATAGTTGAACAAGCATTTAGCGCCGAAGGATTAATTTTGGACGATCGCTATTCAAGATTAAATCCGGATGCTGTGAAGGCTCAAGCTTGTTCGATGATTGGACAAAGGCTAAATTTCGACAACAATAACTGGATCGAAACAACAAATTTTTCAATAATGATATTGGAAATACCACCGCCACGGGTACTACAGTAGGTAGCGACTATTAACGATGAGATAAGTTGGAGTTATCAAAGGTAAAAGAACTACATGAGCTTTGATTCTTCTATCCCCAAGGAGATATGTATGCACTTAATGATAATTCATTAAGTTCAAGCCTCTTCCCTCTCCCTTTTTTTTCCTCCAAATTTGATTACAATGTACAATTTGATTTTAATTTATAATTGCTAATTTATTAATTTTTTATTTCATAATTTATTTTTAAAATTAAATTTAAAAATTAGAACCGGAACTGGCCCTTGAACCCGAGGTTCCGAATCGGAATCGAGATAGCCCCTTCAAGTGCCGGTTCCGGTTCAAATATGGCCACGAATCGGAACCGGAGAATCGTGGCTTGTGGCCATGTCTACCTCAACTAGTGTTTGTCTCACAAAAGCCCCTACAGTTAATCACTTCGTCTCAATTCAGCCTTCGATTCAAAGGCTCGGCTCTTTGTTAGTAGTAATACCTAAATTTTGTCTAATCATTTTATCATCTATTGCATAAAAAATTACCTTAGTTCCTTACAAAAATATTCATATTAATTTACATTTAATTTTAGCAATATTCATATAGTTTTAGAAAATTGCATATAGTTTAGTTTTTTTTTTTTTCAGTCAATTCATATAGTTTAGTTAATATAGAATACATCTACATATAAATTGGCCCAACATCTAAAACAATCCTTAAACAGACGCGTGGATTAGGCTAGAACCACTTGAAGAATTTAGCTAGCAAAGGGGGGTATGTACTAAAAATTATAAGGCACTAGGGCCTAATTCAAGCTTGATTCAATCCATTAAAAGTCTATTTAGGGAAAAGCCTGTTAATCAAAGGTCCATTAATCAGAAACAGCACTAATTCAAAGTCTACAAGAAGTGAAATCGGCTCGTGTGGACAATGCAAATTTTGGCCAGCCCATGTACTAGACCGGACCGAAATTCAATCAAGAAACGAAGGCCAAATTGATGCAATGTGACCCTTTAGGGACCCAATTGAAAAGACACTAAAAGTTATGGATCAATTTAAATTTTGCAAGTAACAAAAAGTTGGGGCCCCTGACTTGACCTAATTTACTCTATTTAAACCTAGTTACACCTTAGAGATCAAGGACGGATAATTTGACACTTAGAAGAGAGAGAGAGAGAGAGAGAGAGAGAGAGAGAGAGAGGAGTTGTAACGTCCTAGTTGTATCACAACTAAGGACTTACGTTATATGTTTTAATCTTTCGTTATAATTTGGAGCATACGGAAGATTAAGTAATCAAGTTGGCCATACATCACAAGTGCATAATAAACTCCAAACACTATCGCTAGACACGCCTAATAAGGTATGGCTTTTCATGGTTTCACTAACCATATAGCGCATACAATTGCAAGCAAACATTCATAAGATAATTTATATGCGTCGTAGTTCAACCCTTTATTTCATCACACACACACACACACACACACACACACGCACGCACACACACACACACACACACACACACACACACACACGCACACACACACACATATATATATATATATGGGTTTAAACCAGTTTACAACTACGATCAAACAACTGGGAAACAGGATGAAAAGGTAACCACCAAAGCCAGTTAACAACTATATGCATCCAAAAATGGTTAACACCTTACAATCACAACTCCACTATACATGAGCAAGCTATCCCGTTTCCCACACACCACTACATTTCATAACTCACCCCTCGCCATTCTCATCATCACTACCATTAGTAGGGATAAACGACAGAGGACCTAGAAGTACATTGTCCTCACCAACTAGATACTGAGCTACAAAATGGTATAAGATCCGGGCGGACATCGGTCCTACTTCTATTGACAGGGTACTAATCAGTTTCTTGAATCTAATATCAAGGTGGTCCATATCTACATGGTCCTTTCAGGAGTTGATACATTTCCGGGGGACTCCCATAACATAAGGTTGGTGAAGCGGGATTAACCTGGGGCGGTTTTTACTATCCGAAAATCATAATTCAACAACAGTGAGCTAACGCCCCACGAATAAACGTTTAAGTCAATATAATGCATGCATTGAAATCAAAATACCACATCAACAATTCATGAATCCACATGCACACATTCAAGTGATTCAAGTATATAATTTCTTTCAAAACTCATGATATTGTATGCAATGTGGTAGTCCTTGGCTCCTTCATGGACAAACTTCACGCGGGTGTGACGTTCTCCTGGATAAACCTCATACGGCATCTCACTCCGAGGTATCTCGAGTTCATAGGCGGAAGCTTCTCTAATTCAAGTACATCGAAAGCATCCCGATTTTCCCTCTAGCCCTATGGGGCATCGCCAGATAAACCTCACGGCGGTATAACGTCAAATAACCTCACAATGAGTGAATCTCTTATTTCATCATTAAATGCCATGCTATGTATACACAATGTAGTCTTACCCTCGTTGGCATTTAGAAGATTCAATGTAATGAATGAATCATTTGTTTCCATGATCATATTCTTTTCAAAAAGCCAATCAACGTAAAATCGGGCATATCAAGCAAAAATTCAAGAATACGATCAAGATTTCGGGCTATTGATGAATGATTCTAACGCCAATCCAAACAAACTATAAAAGTTAAAAATTCACTTGCCTTGATTTTAGAATGAGCTGAACGACGACGACGACAACGGCAGAGTGGACGGCGTACAACGGCATGTAACTATAAAGGGTGGCGCTTGGCGTGAAGTTTAAAGTGGCGTGCGGGTAGGGTAACGATAGATGTTTTTGACAAGAGCCGATGAAATGAACCGATGTTACCTTCTATTTATAATGGAAACGGGTGAAGGTCGGTCGACTTGGGTCGGTGAGCTTACAATTAGGAGCTTGTAGCTGCTTGCAATGGGAAAACATGTCCCCACCTAATGCGTTTGCTAGCCACGTATCACCATAGTGTGATACGTGGCTTCTGCCTCATGCCACGTATCACCATAGTGTGATACGTGGCTACCACCTCATGCCACGTTGACATGTGGCCTTGGCAACATTTCCTTAGGCAGCCAACCGTGCCTCGCCTCGTCGTGCTTGGTCGCCACTTTGTCCCCAATCGGTCTCAATTTATAATGTACATGGCTCTACCGTGTTCAAAATAAATTATACCATGTCGCCCTATCACCTTATTTACAATCCATAATTATCCTTAATAATTTTGGATAACTAAACTCAAATTTTTGGGTCATCACGGGAGTATAGGCCTCACCTAACGGAAACACGTTGCGGTCGTGTCCCGGTGCCTTCCTCGAGTAGACCTTGCGTAAGACGAGCCGGTGCTACTACCATGACGTTGCCATCCTATTTGTAGGACCCTCCATGACGGAGAGTGTTGATCAAGATAAGGCAAATGGATTGCCGTCATCCAACTCTCAATGAATGAAGTAACACGTAGTCAACTTTGGTGTGGTTGGGTGATATGTGAATAGTGCACATGCCAACAGAGTGTTGTGACCCTCAAATATCATAATCGGGGGCTAATGGATTCTTGTCGTCCAACTATCAATGGATGGACTAAAGCGCGAGCCTTCCCAAGGCCCATACCAAATCGCAACGAAGGATTTCTTTTAAAACGAGGTCGACCTTCGCGTGGTTAAGTGATACGTGCACAATGTACATGCCAAAAGAGTTGCCACCAATCTTTTTTGAAGGGTAGATTAGAAATCCTACTAAATGATTGGGAGATTCTGTTTGGTTCCACGAAAACTAGAGAAAAGGGTCCAAGGACTTAGTTATGCCGATATTTCCATTGACCCCCTTTCGTTGATTAAGTTGAATGATTTTCTTAACTAAGATTTTCATGCAGATGTTTCGAGGTGAGGTAAGCTCTAACGTTTAAAGGGTTCGCGTAAAAGGGAATGATTAGCATATCAATCACAATCATTAAAATAAGTGTACAGATCAAGGAGACAATACATGTAGATAAATTGCATCAAATCATCATATGATATGCCTAGTAAAGTTCTAAAGGCTTGGGGAATGTAACATTAAAGTTCGGGGATGATTTGGGAAAATTTAGGACAAAATGTCTAGAGGGGCAAAACGGTCATTTTTGGAAGTTTCAAGAACCAAAATCAATAAAACGGTTCAAACCAATTGAATGTGGCCATTTTCCATTTTTTGTAATTTTTGAATTTTTTTTGGAATATATTTTATTTTTTTATGAATTTTTGTAATTTTTTAAATATTTTTTCGGACCGGTTGACTCGACCCGCGCCTCTCAAGTGCTCGACCCGAATCGAAGGGGTCTTGGGTTGGCCTAAAAATGACATCGTTTGGCTTTTTTTTTTTTTTTTATTTTTTGAATTTATATTGATTTTCTGAGAATTTTTTATTAATATTTAATCATACGGTTTAGATTGAACTACATGGCTAAGCTACCACCCTCGGATCAGATTAGAAAAATCTACTGTCTAGATCAAATGACGAGACTAATTCTCGACCGTCGGATCAAAATTTATTTTTTTTTTTTTGAAAAATGATTTTTAATTTTTGAAAAACCCCATATCGTGTCACGTGGCTACATCCACCATCCGATCTCATTTTTATTTTTAAATTTTGAAAAACATTTAAGATATACCTTGGGCTAATGTGGTTGCCACGTAGCATGCCACATGTATGAAGACTCGAAAACTCTCACCTACTTATGAGTAAATTATTATTTAATGACTTCAAATTATTGAATAAGTAATAAGGAATTTTTATCCGAACTCTTGTATATTTTTAAGGAATTTTTATGGACCCGATACTATTTTTAGGGACACATATGTTGAAATTAGGTTATATCGTATCAAACCATGAAAGGCCATACCTTACGGACACGTACGGAGCCACATGTTAGCACGTGGCAAGGTGTTTTGCTACGCACGTGGCAGCCGTGGGCCGCTCACTCCCGACACGTGTCACCGCTTAGTCCGGTCCGCAAGCAGCTCAAGCTTTTGATTCGTCATAGGTCGACTCTATTGTAAGCTGCTACAAGCTGCTGATTACAAGCTAATTGGACTCAGCTGACCGAACCATTATAAATAGAAATCAATGTCAGTTCATTTAGCAAATCTTATTAGAAACCTTTGTAGTTACCCTACTGGAACCACTAACCGCCGCCTAACCACCGCACTTCGCCGCTATGTCAACGTCGTCGTCCGCGACCGCCCTAGCACCGTTCGGTGCCATAGTTCGACCGTCCACTGCCTTTGATTGTTTTGGCCGACCGTACGCCGACCTAGTCCGATAATTCATCTTTGTCGTGATCCGATCTAAAAAAAAATCGGGCTAATGGATTGCTAAGCCTCTAGAACGGGCTTCGCACGGGCCCTCCTAGGCCTATATTAAATCACGACGAGGATATATCGAATTCGATCTTAGTGTGATCGGGTGGTATGTGTATGTGTACATGAAAAAAGAAGTCGCCATGGTCTTTGGGGAAGATAGACCGGAAACCTCATCAAGCGATCGGGAGATGCCGTTTGATTCTACACAATTAGATATTAAGGGTTTGTGGACTTGGTTAAGTCGGTATTTCCACTAATGCCCTATCGGTACCAAAATTGAGTGTTCTTCGACATGTTCGTGCATGTGTGAGTCTATCCTATCAATCACAATCAAGACATATTATATGTATAATCAAGGAATCAATATACGGGGATAAATCGCATCAAACGACCTTAGTAATGCCCAAGGAGCTTGAGAATGGAGTAATTAAAGTTTGGAATAGTTTTGGGGACAATTTTCCGAAAGGGACAAAGTCATCATTTTTGGGTTCTCAAAGTCGAAATCCGAGAAACCGGACCAAGTTAGCCATTTCCCATTTTTTAATGATTTTTTTGGAATTTTTTTTATAATTTTTATAATTTTTTCGAATTTCTTTACTATTATCATTATTTTTTAATCTTGGGAAAATTATCCGGACCGGGCCAGCAGACTTGGCCAGCACCAAAGGCACCCAACTCAGGCCTTAAGGGCCCAAACTAGTCTAAGACAGAAAGCCAAACTTGGGCTTAACCCAATTTTCGTATTTTTTTTTAAGATTTCCAATAAAAGGCCAATTTTTACTCAAAAAGCCCAAGCAAACCAACGTAGCTCTCACTTTTTGACCTCACTCATAATTCACGTTTTTCATTCTTTTTCTGTTATATCCTCTATTTATTAATTTCTTTTTGGTCTTCTCTTCTCTTTTCTTTTCTTTTATTTTTCATTTTTTATTCTTTCCTCTCCCACGTCGTCTTCTTCGTGGGTCTTTAGAATGCAAAAATAATTTTTCGGGTTTTTTTTCCAAAATAGGATTAAAAAAAAATTACCAAAATAGGTTTTTTTTTTTTTTTTACCATTTTAGGCCTCGCTCGGCAGTTGAATTGCCAAGTGAGAGCTCACGAGCAGGCCTCCTGTCCCTTCACCGGAGCTACAGCACCAAATTAAAGGTACCGCAATTGTATCGATTATAATGTCCATGGTGATCCTGTATGATATTGACTTAAGACCAGTTGGGAGGGATTAAGTATATAAGCAGAGACGGTGAATCGATATGTGGGACAATCGTGTCAATTATATTGTTAATGGTGATCCCGCAATTGAGCCACTTCACTATCATTCATGATATATGGATTGGTACCGCAGAGATACACAGATGTGGATTTCTATTACGGAAGTCGCAATGAGTGCAATGGTTTGAGCAAACACTTTCAATTTTATTTATTAATTATTTTTTAATAACATAAGTTATTGGCATTTAATAACTTTTGTTAATTTTGATATCATTACTAGGGTGATGGCATCGAACAAATCTTACGTATGATAGATTCCGCCACTCCATCTCGCTAAGCCTAGGTAGCTATGGAAAAGATAGTTAGGGCAATGCTATCCTCCAAGAATGAGGAGAGACGGTTAACATTGACGCCGCTATCCCAACCACCAATTACAGTAGCACCCATTGGGCCCCATGAGGATGACCCACCTAAGATTATTCAGCCGATCTGGAGGACCACTTGAGCTCATCCAATTGGTGATGTCGTCCCCTACCCCTTGAAATATCATACGACATATTTTATGCTTGGGTTCACTTTAAGGTTCAACTAGGCAGATTTCATTTCATGGTTCACCTAGTTTGCCGACCCATTTCATGGGGGATTCACTTTTCAATTTCATGAAAATTAATAGCCGGAGACTCCAGATGCTTCTCCAGCTTCATATGGATCCGATTTTCCTCATCCTTTCCCATGCCCTCCTATAGTAGGATATGTATCATCTAAGCATGACATATTTTCTCACTTTGATGATGCATCTACATCACAAGATATGCCTTCATCATTTACACGTCCTATCGATTCGGATCCTCATCCTCGTCGGTATAATACTAGACCGGCCAAATGACGAAGACCACCTAATTGCATAACATGAGGTCATGTAGGAAGATGACATCATTAGTAGATATAACTGCGGTTAACGATTGTTATTCATTATAAAAATCTCATTTTTTCAATATATCTTACCACTTTTATTTTATGAATATTTTTGTTGATGGTTAGTGATTTCACTTAGAGGGGGGTGAATAGGTGATAGAGTGTGATTTTAAAAAATTTATTGTAGAATTTAGTTCACACAGCGTAAAACGGAGATATCGGATGATGAGGTTAGAGTATATCACAACGAGCAAGTAATTCAATTGATACGGGATATGTAATGGGATCGATGCGCGTTGTTCGTGTGCGGTTTAGCTATCACAAAATATTTAGAGTGATCAGAGATAAGGAAAACCGCACGGATTGATTATAATGGTTCGGCTTTAGTTAAGCCTATGTCCATTTCTTCGGTTGACAACCAATCGGCTGGATTCCACTAGTAATCCGCTCGGAGGTTATAGATCTGTGAGCTCCTTGATACGCAGGACTTCAAACCGAGCGCTCAACACTCGTATGTACACCTCCTCACAATTACAATGGATGGATTAAGAAGTGTGTTTGAAATGGAGTACATTCTATCTAGGAATTATGAACACTTTTTCCTTCTTTACGCCGATCTCTTGTTTCCCTTCGTCTTCGAGATGTCTTTTATACTCTTCCACCTCTAATCTAGCTGTTGCCTGGCATCCAGAAGAGATCTCTCCAAATCTAACCTTTTTGGACGAGATGTTTGCCAAAAGAAGATTTCTTAGCCGTTGGAGATCGCTAAAGCTTGGATCGAATCGCCCATACAATTATGATCCCGGGTTTCCATAGATGGTTTCTTCCATTTGGAAAGTTTTTGTTTGTCTTCTTGGTTCCGCATCCTTGATTGATATCTATCACCAAGAATCTTCAAGAATGATCCAGCTTGATGGCTATTGACACCTAATTTTTGATCAAGTATTTCTTAGTTTTATTTCATAAAATTTACAAAAATTCACAAAAAAATCAAAAAATTGAAAAATCAAGTTTGGTAGCCTTGGCCAAGCATAATGAACCATTTTTGAGCAAAAACTAATTTTTCATATTTTTCACATTTTTTAATATTTTTGAAAAATAGGAAAATACAAGAAAATTCATAAAAAATACTTCCCGAGGTCACAAAAATATAGAAAAATGTTTCATATTTTTATTTTAATTCCATCTTCATATTGACCTCAAGAAAAATTAAAATTGAACTCAATTTTAGGGGTTTCTTCACAACACCAAGGGTTGAATAAGCCTAAAAGATACAATTTGAGTCTTTTTATTTGCAATTTTTGCACATATTGAGTCAAGACATTCAATTTCGGTCCATGCAACTTCAATTTGATCAATTTCTCCCCCAATTGTGCGAATTGCACGAATTGGACAAAAAACCCAAATTTCTTTGCAATTTAGTCCCTTAAATTTCCGATTCTTGAAATTACTTTTAATCAAGAGACTTTCATGGAAAAATTGGACTATCTCCTAAGGTTTTCATATGCTCTTGAATTGATTGGCAGGGATAATTCGATCCAATTTGATCATTTGGGCATTCAATTGAACTTTTCCCCAATTTGCAATTTTAGAAAAATTTGGGGTTTTTGTAGAAATTGATGGGAACTTTTGGACAAAATCACATTTCTATACAGTATTTAGGCCCCTAAGTTCAATTTTGAGGTTTAATTGTAAAAATTCCCCACGGATTTTTATTAATTTTGAAAATTGTAAGTTTGAACCCGGTTCGGACAGTGTCGATTGCTAGTCGGACCTGTCAAACCGGTCCAAACAGTGTCGTCTTCCTCCTCAGAACGCCTGCGCGAATGAACAGTACCTGGATTGATTTTGATGAGAAAATTGACTGGACAATCGGTAATAATTGAATCAATTAACTTGTGTGTTTTGTTCCTCGGGATGATACGCGTCGATTAGGACCAACGACACGACCAATGGTCGTTGGAGGAGCGGCGGCGAGTCAGTCAAAGACTCGGTGCACAAAAAAGTCAACATTCTCAAACCCAAGTGAAATTCGCGCTCGTTTGAGTTCGGCGGAAGGCCTATCAGACTTGGACGGAATCACAACTGATTCCGTCGCTGTCCCAGCGACCCAATTACACATGCAAACATGTGCGAGATAGGTTGGCGAAGCTTCCCCCATGCGCGCCTAAATTCAAAGTTGGTATAAAAGGCTCGGGAAGCTTCACGAATGAGAGAGGCTCATTTTCGTCGCTCGTATGAGATACCGGAATAGAGAGAGAGAGAGAGAGAGAGAGAGAGAGAGAGAGAAGCTCTCGTACAATGCCATTGCCGAAGCTTCACACCGAAGCTTCGCGACTTTAGCCCAGCCAATCCGGGTCAAATCGAGGCGACGGATCATCACCGGAAGCTTGCTCGAGCTAGGAGGAAGCAATCGCACCAGCTCAATTGGTGCGTGATCTCCTAAATCGGTGAGTCGAGCTTGAATCACTTTACTCGTGCATTCATGGCATCGCACCTCCGCGAACATGATCATTGCAATTGATGTGTGCGTTTCGCTTCTAGAACATCACTGAGCACATATGCATTCCTGTTTTGCATTGATTTCGCGTGATTACCATGAGTCAAGCCTCCAATTAGTCGCGGTCTAGTCGAACTTCGGCCGGGCTTTTCTAGCTACTGCGAGCTCAATCAGAGCTCGAGGTAAGTCTCCTGAACTCCCTGTGATGCTTGTGTGTGAGTGAATTAGTCAATTGTGCTCTGTATCGTGTGATCGAACTCCGAGATATTGTTATGTGCGTAGCCCGATACTCGCGATTTAGCCGATAGAATTGCTTGATTCTGAGATATGTTAACCTAGAGTGTTAGGGGAGTTGATTGGTGTTGGTTTCGTGTCATTCCGGCGAGATCTTACTATTAGATCTCGCTGGGAGGGAGTCTCGGCCGTCCATCGCGTCGCTGGCGAGAGATAGAAGACGAGGCTGACGTGGTGGTCGGCGAGTCAACATGTCCGAGGTGTCGCGTTGTGATTGGTCCAACTCGAGTCCAGTCGGCTCGTCATTTGGCGCGAGTAATCCGAGTCGACCCTTATCCGACGGTCATGATAATTAGGTGAGTTTGATTCTAGGCTGTTGGATTGAATTTTTATATTTTCTAATAATTCGTTTATTAGTTAGAAAATAAAGAAAATAAAAAACGGTGCTATTTCACATAAGTGGTATGCGGCATCGTTTAGGGTATAGGCCTGATGCGTCGTCGTTTTGTAGTTTAGGCGAGTTAACGGTCGAGATCTAGTTCGGGTTTAATCGTAGCCGTTCGTTCCGGAGTGATGTGGCGTCATTTCATGCGCGGGGTAGAGTTCATTCAGTGTAGCGAGGCACACGTGAACGCGAGTGAGTCGACTGCCGAGATCGTTTCTAGGATTGATCCTGGCCGTCCATTTATTTTCTGTATTTTCGATTATTAGGAAATTGGTTTTAGAAAAACAAAAAAAATAAAAATAAATAGGATACAGTGTCGTTTTTTTAGGTCGAGCGGGTCCGTGTCGGGTTTGGGTCGGGTTGACCGAGCATTGGCCAGGTTGACTTGGTCCGAAAAATTAATAAAAATTCATAAAAATTTTCTAAAAATCCAAAAAAAAAAAATCAATAGTATTCATAAAAAAATCCATAAAAAATCAATAATATTCATAAAAAATCCATTAAAATTCCCAGATTTTCCCAAAAAATTCCTAAAAAATGTTTAGATCGATTCGGGACTCTTATAGTCTGAATTGAAAAATTTTGAAGTTCCGAGGGTCGATTCATATCAATCCGAAAAATTTCCAATTATTAGAAAATAAACAAAAAAAAAAAAAAGAGAAAAATTTTAAAAAATCACAAAAAATGGAAAATGGCCACATTCAACTGGCTCGACCCTATTTTGTGATTTTTGGGTCCCCGAACCTTCGAAATGATCGTTTTACCTTTCTAGGCATTTGACCCCATAAATTTTTCGAATCACCCCGGAAACAGAATAGGTCTTTTTATGGGCCTATAGGGCCATATTAGGCATGCCACACTTGATTGATTAATTGATTTGATTGAGATTATTTTGATTGCGCCCTTATATTCTTGATTGTGATTGATAGGTTAGTAAATTTCCGTCTGCCTGATACCCTAGATCATTAGAGTCTACCTTGCCCTAAATTTCATCCGCATGAATTTTTAGGTTAGAAAATCACTCAACTTCGGTAATCGAAAGGGCGTCGATGTAAATCTCGGCGTAACCAAGTCCTCGAACCCACTTCTCTGGTTCACGTAGAATCGAACCGTTTCTCCCGACCGTTCGGTAGGGTTCCCAATCATGCCCTCCAAAAATTGATCGGTGGCGACTCTATATGCATGTACATTGTGCACATGTCACTCGACCACACTAAGGTCGATCCCGATATCTTAAAATATTCTTCACATCACGATTTGAGTAATGGGTCATGGGAGGGACCCGCGCGCCAAGATCCATTGCCAACTGGGTGCGAAGCGCGGCTCGTTAACCTTGCTCGCCTCGATATGCAAAAACGTCGAAACAGAAGAGAAGGTCGCGACAATGGCGTCCGTTGATATGCATCAATTAAGCTCAATTTGTATTCCTCTTGAAATTCAGATTCTTGCTCGTGAAATACTTCTCTCGGAGCTTGAGCATCATTCCAACGTCTGAGCTATCCCCGCTCATCGTCTGAGCTCGAACCAGCGTCCGAGACTCTTAGAAACAATATATGAGCCAAATCATTTTGCCAGATTCAATCCCGTGCATCCCCGCACCAAAGGATAATCTGCAAAATAAGTAAATCATGGCATTATCTCAAAACACAAGAGTACTTGGATTGTTTTGTCAACTTCAAAACTATCTAGGGATTTTTCTCAACAATCTCCCCATTTTTTATGATGACAAAATGCTACACAATAGTAATGAGTAATTGAGTTTAGAAAAGGTGAGCAACTTAAGCAAAGTTACTCTATTGAGGATCTTGCTAAGGAATCATTTTAGCGATTTGTTCCTTATACTTTTAGCAAGAATAAGTTCTGAAAAAGAATGTATTTATATACTATGATGAGCAATCTCGGAACTTATGCCATCTCAATTGATCTAAGTGCATATAATTATTGAGATGTGTGATAGTTTCATGTACGAGGCAAGTATGAGGGTTGTAACTCCTCGGAGCATCTCATTCCGTCGGATGCTCGGAGCTTGTTCTGTTTAGCCAAAGCTTTCAAACTTATGTAATCTTGAAAGAAAGAAACTTGTTGACCTGCTTAGCTTAGGAGAAGATAATCCTTCTCAGATGATGTTTCCATAGATCATGCTTAACACGAGATCCTGTTCTTGAAGGATTTTGGCATACATATTATATATTAATCTCACATAATTCAATCACATATTTTTTGGAGTCACATGTCACATCACGACATCATAAAATAGTCATATATCGCACATAATTCAATCACACATTTTTCATTCTCCCCCTTTTTGTCATCAGCAAAAAGGAGTGACCTGCATAGTCAGATATAAATTGTAGAGAAAAAACGTTGCTCCCCCTGAATTCAATGCCTATTTAGGTTATCTATGCAATATACTCAAAACTAGTATTCAAATGGTGAATTATTCAATCAAATGAATCAGAAAAGAATGAGTGTGCAGGATGAGGTTCTTATTCGAGGCAACGAGCTTAAGATGAAGTCTAGACTAAAGGAATTTGGAAGAGTGCTTTAGTAGATTTGAAACATGACAGCTCGTGTCATGTGAGATAGCTTTTCATTGATTGTAGTTGCTAGCTTGTGCAGATTCTTTTCAACCTGTTCGAGCTCGAGGCCTATGAGATGGTATTTGTTGTTCATATTTTCTTTGAGGGTTTATCCCTTCAAACTCAGCTGATCTTTGATCGTAGTCATTTCAATGTTGAATTTCGTGTTGATCTTCCTCAGGTTATCTTTGCATTTATCCTGCTTAAAAAGAATATCCCATAGTTTGTCCGTGTCAGAGATTTCTGGTTTCTTTGTTTCCCAGCGGTGACACCAATCTCCCCGAGTGTGATCATGTTTATCTTGTTGAATCTTCTAGACGATATCCCTGTTTATCTCCGTAGATGGCTTTTCAAGAGCTCGTATTCCGGTCAAGATGTAACTTGGATCCAATTTGCGTTCTTCCACCACTGCACTTGCACATTCCGCTCAAGCAAAGTCTTGCTCATTTTCCTTGCGAAGTAAAAGAAGATCATGAATGTGGAAATCATTTAGATTCAACAAGTTATCGGTTTGAACTCCTTGCGGTGAGGCCTTCCTCAATTCTTCCTTGGTTGGCTTGGTTGCATATTCGATCACTTCTTGCTCAAAGACGAACCCATTGTGCTTTTATTAAGGCTTTCACTGATTCCTCATCGTCTTCTTTCCGTTGAGCTGTAAGAATTATCTTCTTAACAACTTTGGCCGGCCTTATTTTCCTTTCAAGAATAAATGTAGCTGTTTTGGCAGTGAGAGATCTTACCGATTCAGAATCTTTGGTCGATTCCTTCCCTGTTGGTTGTGAGGAGCTGCGTGGTGCTATGGATAGTATGAAGTCTTGTATGAATTTCATTAGCACCAGTTTTGAGAATTCTTCCGACCTTTGGTTGATGGATTCCCGAAGTGTATCCACCGTCTTGGTCAATCTGTCAGTTTTGAAAATGATTTGTCTTGCTTTCTACGAGAGGTCCTGTGCCGGTCTGCCGAACTCTTCCATCCGCCTTTCTCTCATTTCTCCTATCTCCTAAAAGAGCAAATTGTACATTCCAGTGATTTGGTACTTCATCTCGGTCTCGTAGTACAGGACATCCTCCAACAGGCTAGAGTCATTATTCTGACTCATTTCTTCTTCCTCAATGCCTGGTTTTGTTTCCATGTCCTCCCCTTGAGATTTTTCTCCTTGGTTTTCGATCGATTGCGTTGGATCAGCGGTTTCTTCTTCGTGATTTTCAACCGGAGCGTCATGGTATTCTGCCAACATCTCTTTATGATAGAAATCTTCTTCTCTAAGCATTTCATGTTTTGCCTTTATGGCTGCTGTTCTTTCTTTTCTGACTTTTTCGACGAACTCGTTGAGGGAAAGGTGATCATCATTCTCTATATCACTTTGAGAAAGATCAGGGCAATTTGTTGAGAATGAGATTTTTTGGGGTCCATGAGGATTGAGGGCGTTGATAGTTTTAGGAATATGAGATTATGGAAGACTATAGAAGGCTTTGGAGGAAAATAAGTGTGAAGACCACCCCTTTTTAAAGTTGAAGAGATTACTTCGATTTAGAAAGAAAGAGAGATTCTGTAAGAGATGATCCTAATTTTGATAAAATAGGAAATTCTTTTGAAAATTATTTTAACTTGATCAATTTAATCTCAATCAAGGCAATCAAATATTCAATCACAACAATCAGCACAATCACATAATATATGCCGAATATTTAGGAAGATTGTGTTGATGCGTACCTTATTTGTTGCCAAAAATAAAAACGACTTACGCGCCAAGATTTCGAACGATAAAATCTTTTGTCGTATATGCTCAAAAGATATTGTCTTGAGATGATTCTCTAAGTTCCGAGATCCTTAAGTTCCTTCGGATGATGCTTTCAAGCTCTGAAGCTGTCGAAGGTCTTCGGATTATTTTTTGAGGTTTTGAGGCAATTTCTCATGTCTCAAGATCTCAGCTCAAATGGGAATCATGGTTATAGCCAATTCTTGTCTAATGTACTCAAATGTATTTTTGTCAACCGCCTTAGTGAATATATCAGCTAATTGATGTTTAGAATCAACAAATTGAATGTTAACATCACGGTTATGCACATGATCATGAATAAAATGATGCTTGATTTCGATATGCTTAGCTCGCGAGTGCGGAACTGGATTCTTTGTGAGGTTGATAGCACTTGTGTTGTCACATTTGATTTCCACGTTGTGAGCTTCAACACCAAAATCCTTCAGTTGTTGCTTCATCCATAGGATTTGAGCGCAACAGCTTTCTAGTGCTACATACTCAGCTTCGCAGGTTGATAAATCTACGGTGTTCTGTTTCTTAGAGAACCAAGACACCAGCATTGATCCCGAAGTTGACATGTGCCTGAAGTACTTTTTTCTATCCAACTTACAACCTACAAGATCAGCATCTGAATAGCCATGTAATACAAGATCTGATGTTTTGAGATACCATAATCCTAGATTTGGAGTAGTTCCTATATACTTGATGATTCTTTTGACAGCAGACATATGTGATTCTTTAGGATCAGATTGAAATCTCGCACACATGCATACACTGAATATAATATCGGGTCGAGAAGCGATAAGGTATAACAAAGAACCAATCATGCTCCTGTATAGCTTCCGATCAACCTGTTTGCCTTGTTCATCCTTATCCAATTTGGATGAGGTAGACATTAGCGATTCAGTTTTCTTGCAATTATTTTGACCAAACTTCTTCACTAGTTCCAAGGCATATTTTTCTTGATGTATGAATATGCCCCGATTAGTCCGATTTACTTGTAGTCCTAGGAAGAATTTGAGTTCTCCCATCATACTCATCTCGAACTCATTCCGCATGGTCCGAGAGAAGTTCTTACAAAGATGTTGCTTAGATGAGCCAAATATAATATCATCAACATATATTTGGATAAGCAAAATGTCTTTACCTTCCCTTCTGATAAATAGAGTTGTATCAACTTTACCTTTTTCGAAGTCTTTTTCGATAAGAAAATTACTTAACCTTTCATACCAGGCTCGGGGTGCTTGCTTGAGTCCGTAGAGAGCCTTCTTTAATTTGTAAACATGATGCGAGTTCTTTGGATCTTCAAAGCCTGGAGGTTGTTTGACATAAACTTCCTCCTTGATATATCCATGGAGAAATGCACTTTTAACATCCATCCGGTACAACTTGAAGTCATGATGGCAAGCGTAAGCAAATAGCAATCTGATAGACTCCGGTCTTGCTTCTGGTGCGTAGGTTTCATCGTAATCAATCCCTTCTTCCCGTGAGTAGCCTTTTGCAACGAGCCTTGTTTTGTTCCTGATTACTTTTCATTAGTCATCCAGCTTATTTCGGAAGACCCATTTGGTTCCAATAACAGGATGATTTTTTTGGTTTGGGTATAAATTCCCAAACTTCATTCGATCCGAATTGTAGTAACTCTTGTTGCATAGCTTCGATCCAGCTTTCATCTTCAAGAGCTTCTTCGATTCTTTTAGGTTCAACTTCGGAAACTAGAGCAAAGGCATTTATCGTATCCTTGAGTCCGGATCTGGTTCTGACTCCTTCATCTATATTTCAAATGACCTGATTTGCGGGGTATTGGATCTCGTATTTCCGGCTCCTATTTGATTTGTCACGTTCAGTCTCAATGAGATCTTCGTCATTTAAATCTTCGGATGATGTACTTTGCAGAGTATTTTCCATGTTCCGAGAGGTTTCTTTTGGTTACGCTTCTTTAGATGATGGTTTTTCCTTTTCGGATGATGAGTTCTGATTTTCGGATCTTGTTGATTCTTTAGAGTCCATTGTCCGAGTAATCCGCTCTTCTTCAAATTTCACATTCATTGATTCCTCGATTGTTTGAGAGTTCTTGTTGAAGACTCGATATGCTTTACTTATTGTGGAGTATCCCAAGAATACACCTTCATCTGATCTCTCATCAAACTTATCAGTCCTATCACTTGCATTCTTAAGAATATAACATTTGCATCCAAACACATGAAAGTAAGACATATTTGGCTTCCTTCCCTTTTAGAGTTCATAGAGAGTTTTCTCAATTAATGGTCCGAGGAAAACACGATTGATAATATAATAGGAAGTTGAAACACTTTCAGCCCAAAAATGAGGTGGTGCTTTGCTTTCAATTAAAAAAGTTCGTGCCATTTCTTGCAATGATCTATTTTTCCTTTCAACAACTCCATTTTGTTGAAGAATATATGGAGAAGAAAAATTGTGTTAAAAACCATTTTGATCACGGAATTCAGTAAAGTAGTGATTTTCAAATTCTCCTCCATGATCGGTTTTGATGCTTGTAATAGAATAACCTTTTTCATTTTGAACTTTCTTAGAAAAGGTTTTAAAGAATGAGAATGCATCACTCTTGTGAGTAAGAAAGAATACCCATGTGAATCTAGTATAGTCATTTACAATAACAAGACAATACTTTTTACCTCCAATACTCTGTGTTCGAGTTGGTCCGAAGATATCCATGTGCAACGGTTGCAGAGCATGGGTAGTGATAACTTCATTTATGGGTTTGTATGAATTTCTTACTTGCTTTCCAAGTGTGCATGCTTCGCAAAGTTTTGTCTTTTCGAATCTGGCATTTGGAAGTCCTCTCACCAGCTTCTTTTTGGAAAGTTTGTTGATTTGCTTGAAGCTTATATGTCCCAGCTTCCTGTGCCATAGTTCTGGATCGTCTTTCACGGATAAAAGAAATTTTTCATTCTCGGGCGATGTGTCCGGAAGGTACATGTTACCATATCTTCGTCCGGTAAATGATGACTTGTTGTCTTGGATTGTACACGAGCACTTATTTTTTGCAAAAGAAACTTTGTATCTAATATCGTATAATTGGCTAAAACTAATAAAATTGAAGTTCAAACCCTTGACTAATGAAACATCTTTGATAAGTAGATTGCCAATCTTCACGGTTCCTTTGCCGGTAATCGTTCCTTTGTTGTTGCCTCCAAAGGAAATGTTTCCTCCATCAAGTTTTTTAAATTCAATGAACATGGATGAGTCACTGATCATGTGTCTAGAGCAACCGCTATCAAGGTACCATTTGTTTCTTCTTTTGTTCTGAATTTGCAATGATCAAAGATACTCACTTTTTCTTTGGTACCCAAATTTGTTTGGGTCCTTTGAGGTTAGTCGTAGAAGTGTATCTAAGAATGTTTTGTGTTGATCAATTGATCTTTGAGCAGTAGCTCTTGGAATGTTTCGGATCACCACAATTTGAACATCTCGAGAGATGTTGACCTTCGAATCTTACAAATTGTTTCCTAAAGTGACTCACGTAGGCACCTTTAGGGGGTGGCTATTTAAGTCTTTCTTTTACTGTAGGAAAATAATATTTCTCATCACTTTCCTTTTGAAAACCAAGTCCCGACTTGTTATAGTAGAGAACTTGTTTGGAAAGTATATGTTGTAAAGTTTTTGAACCCGATGAGAATTTTTTTGTGTATCTCCAAAACTTCCTTTTTCAAAATAGAGTTCTCTTTTTCGAAAAGTTCTTTTTCCTTTTTCGGAGAAATGTTTTCCTTTTCAAAAGAATTTCTTTCCTTTTTCAAGAAATCGTTTTCCTTTTCGAGAGTTTCCACTCTTGATTTCAATTGCGCATTTTCGCAAGATATAGAGTCAGATTTCTCATTTAGTCGATAAAATTCCCTTTCAAGAAAGCTGATTTTATCTTTTTGTGAAATATCTTTTTGTTTAAAAATAGCTACTTCCTTTTTCAATTTAGAAAGTCTTTTAAGAGTAGATTTGTATTCTAAACATAGCTCATCTATATACGCAGATACTTCATGAGAGATGTTTGGATAAGTTACCTCAAGATCATCATCCGAGTCTAGCATTAGACAGACATTTGCGTATTCTTCATCACTTTCACATTCGGTGTCGCTCCAAGTTTCCGCTTTCAATGCTTTCTTGGATTTCTCATCCTTGCCTTTCTTCTTTAATAGAGGGCAATTGGGTTTGATGTGGCCTCTTTTCTTACATTCGAAACAGATGACTTCTTGTCCTTCATTTTTGGTCTCGGATGATCTTCTTTGATTAAATCGTCCGAGATCCTTTTCTTCTTTGAAGTTCCTACATTGTTTAGCCATTCGTCTAAATCTTTTGACCATGAGCGCTAGCTCTTCATCATCTTCGACTTTAGAATGCGAAACGTCGGAATCAACATTAGATTTTAAGGCAATTGACTTCTTATCTCTAGTTGTGTTTTCATCATTGATTATTTCTTCTTCATAGGATTGAAGAGTTCCAATGAGCTCATCCATTGACAAGGGAGATATTCTTTGAGTCTCTTGAATGAAAGTTTTAATGTTGTCCCATTCCTTTGTAAGAGCTCGGAGTAGCTTGTTGATTCTCATCGGTTCAGAACCGGATTGCCCGTGATATGTGAGACCATTCACTATTTCGGTGAACCTGTCAAACATTTCTTTCACTGTCTCTTCAGGCTTTATTTTGAATGCTTCATATTATCCGAGTAGAAAATTGACTTTTGTCTCCTTTACTCTGTTTGTTCCTTCATAGGTGACGTGAAGTTTATCCCATATTTCTTTCAATGAGGAGCAATGCGCAATACGTCTATATTCGGTAGGAGATAATGCACTATAAAATGAATAAATGGCATTTGCATCAAGAGCATCTCTTTTGGTTATCTCTGTTGCAGTTAGATCAGCTGTCGTGTTATCCCCTGCGCTTGTAGTCTCTATCATTGGATTTACTCCTCTTTATACAACATCCCAGATTTAAGGATCCCGGCATCTGAGAAATGCTTTAAATTTGTTACGCCGGTCGCTATAATCTTTTCCATCAAAGTATGGTGGCCTATTGTTGCTTCCACCTTCGATCCAAGAAGGAGAGAAATTGCTAGCCATAAAGATCGTTAGCTCAAAAGTAAAAACACTTCGTAAAATGTGAGCACCGAGCTCCGATACCAATTGTTGATGGCTAGTGATTTCACTTATAGGGGGGGTGAATAGGTGATAGAGTGTGATTTTAAAAAATTTATTGCAGAATTTAGATCACACAGCGTAAAACAGAGATCTCAGATGATGAGGCTAGAGTATATCGCAACGAGCGGGTAATTCAATTGATACAAGATATGTAATGGGATCGATGCGCTTTGTTCGTGTGCAGTTTAGCTATCACAAAATATTTAGAGTGATCGGAGATAAGGAAAAGCACACGAGAGGATTATAGTGGTTTGGCTTTGGTTAAGCCTACGTCCACTTTTTCGGCTAATGACCAATCGGGTGGATTCCACTAGTAATCTGCTCGGAGGTTACGGATCTGTGATCTCCTTGATACGCAGGACTTCAAACCTAGCACTCAACACTCTTGTGTACACCTCCTCACAATTACAATGGATGGCTCAAGAAGTGTGTTTGAAATGGAGTACACTCTATATAGGAATTATGAACATTTTTTCCCTCTTTACGTCGATCTCTTGTTTCCCTTCGTCTTCGAGATGTCTTTTATACTCTTCCGCCTCCAATCTAGCCGTTGCAAAGCATCCGGAAGAGATCTCTCTAAATCTAACCCTTTTGGACGAAATGTTTGCTAGAAAAAGATCTCTTAGCCGTTGGGGATCTCTAAAGGAAAGTCTTCCCCGCTTGGATCAAATCGCCCATACAATTATGATCCCGGGTTTCCATAGATGGTTTCTTCCATTTGGAAAGTCTTTGTTTGTCTTCTTGGTTCCGCATCCTTGATTGCTCTCTATACCGAGAATCTTCAAGAATGATCCGGCTCGATGGCGTACGTTGATATGCATCAATTAAGCTCAATTTGTATTCCTCTTGAAATTTGGATTACTGCTCGTGAAATACTTCTCTCGGAGCTTGAGCATTATTCCAACGTCTCAGCTATCTCCGCTCATCGTCCGAGCTCGAACTAGCGTCCGAAACTCTCAGAAACAACATCCGAGCCAAATCCTTTTACCAGATTCAATCCCATGCATCCCCGCACCAAAGGATAATATGTAAAACAAGTAAATCACGGCATTATCTCAAAACACAAGAGTACTTGGATTGTTTTGTCAACTTCAAAACTATCTAGGGATTTTTCTCAACAATTTTTAATTAATTACATAAATACAAAATTATTTATTAATTATATATCTTAATGAATTTATTATTGATATTTATGTTATAAAAATAAGCTTCAAAAGAAAAAATATTATAAATAAAATAAATGTTATAAAAAAAGTAAAATATGTGAAATAAAAAAAAGGCTATGGCCCTCTTGGTAGTTTGATTGTCGAGGGGGCCGGGCTTGGTAGTTGGACCGCCGAACGAGGCCTAAAATGGTAAAAAAAGAATTAACCTATTTTGGTAAAATTTTTTATAATCCTACTTTGGAAAAAAGCCCCACTTTTGCAGTCCAACCTATGAAAGAACAAACGAAAAAGCATCTCACCATGGGTCTATGCATGCTCCTTCGTCGAACCTCTACCGCCTT
Source organism: Rhodamnia argentea (assembly GCF_020921035.1). Lineage (NCBI taxonomy): Eukaryota > Viridiplantae > Streptophyta > Magnoliopsida > Myrtales > Myrtaceae > Rhodamnia > Rhodamnia argentea. Next base: position 13,742,966 of record NC_063151.1, read on the forward strand.
GCTGCCAACAACGCCGGGTCCGCTCAAATCACAACCGTGAGCCATGAGGAGAGCTCAATGTTGAATTTGCAAATTTCATTGCTCGGCCGTTCGGACAACATGAACTGCCCCATTGTCCCATGCCATGGGCCTCCACCCGCCAGGCTGTCATTTGATCGTAGTCCGCTCATCGGATCATCGTTGCTTCGGCTCGGCTCATCTCGCCACCTCGGGTTCAGCCTACGCGCTACGGGTTCGAGTTTCGAACGCAACCGGTTGTGCTCGCAAACTGCTGGCTCGGGGTTGTCTCCTTCGTCTCCATGTCTCGAGTTCTCGGGTGTTCCTTTTTTTTAAACTCGGATGAACTAGAGTATCGGGTTCGAAGTTCGTTGGATGGTAAAGGTGAATGCGACCGACCATGAACGAAGTGATCTCTTTGGATTGTCTCCTCTTGAGGGTTCTTCGTCACGTTCCCCTTTGACCCCTTCCCGCCTCCATGATAGCTGCACCGGCGTTGAAGCCAACCGCAAGGCGACCTCCTCGGGCTGTGGCGACGGTAACCGTTGCGGAGCGGCTTGGTCACCTTGCTTGCTCGGTCTAGTTCTCTTTCTAAACTCCCTTACTAACTCCCTCTTTGTGTTTCACTCTCATTATTTGGCTCCCTCCGCTCAAACCTCTCTATCTTGAAGAACCACTCAAAAATGGCCTTCTCTCTCTCAAAGAGCTCTTTTTTTTCTTTCTAGCTGCCGGCCCCTCTTCTTGGCTCTCTAGGGACCTGTGACTGCCTAGCTTAAAGGAGATTGACTAGCTCCCTTCCTCACTTTTTTTTTTGCTTCTCTTGAGTCCCTTCGCAAGGAACTCTTGACCCTTGGCGAGCTCTCTGTTGATGCACTTCACTTTTATCAACGGCTGCTCATTAGACCGCAGTTGGGTGAAGATGATAGGCTCATTGATTGTTGGCTCCAAGGCGATTAAGCCACCGTCGCCGCCAATCGTAAGGCCACCTCCTCGGGTCGCGATGACAAATGGCAGCCGACTTCGAGACGGTAGTACACACGAGCGAGAATGGATTTTCTCTTTTCTACTTTTCCTTCTCTCACGAGCCACTGCTTCTACTATGCTCTTTCGCTCAAGAACTCCTGATTTGCTAGACTCTTATCCTCTTTGATCCTCCCTCTAGCTCTCTTGGTGGGGCTCTTTCTGTGAGCTCAAAGTTCTCTGTCCTCTCGAGCTCCAAGAACCAGACCTCCTCCCCCCCGCTCCTTTTCGGGTTTTTTTTTTCCAAAATAGGTTTAAAAAAATAATTTATCAATTTAGGTTAAAAAAATATTTATATTTTTGGGTGTCACACTGCAGTCAAAGTGCGGCGCGACACCCGTTTTGCACTTTGTATACCGTGCGAGGGTTGCATGGTAGGCCCTCCTCCCAAGGTACCTGCAGCATTGCGGGCACCTTCACGGGCGCTTGTAGGACCTTCGACTTTAATAGCAAAGTCGAAGGCCCTCCCTTCCCTCAGAGCTCCCTTAGAACAAAACGCTCTCCCTCTTCCTCTCGCAAAATTCTCCCTTATAACGCTCTCCTTCTTTCCTCCCTCGGAACGCTCTCCCTTTCTTAGAAGTCTCGGATGCCCTTTCTCAACTCCCTTAGAAAATCCTCTCTCGCCTTGCCTCATTTGTTAGTACTATATTTTTATTTTGTTGTTAATATTTTCGTAATGTTTAAATTAATTTGTGAATTTTTTATTTACTAGAATTTGAGATGAAAGCAAAGTCGGCCTCCTCACTCGGTGCTTTCTCTTGGCGGTTTGAGCTCCTCATTCGGTGCATGCTCTCCCTCGGTAGTTTGAGGTAAATTTTGTTGTAGTTATTTTTTACAGTTTCATAAGTATAGATTTACTTATTTTATTATTATTTATACCTGAATGATCTATGTTACTTATAAGTTGTTAAAAATATGTTTTAATTTTTTGTTAATGTTTTGATAATAGTTATAATGTTCACGAATTTAGGCATTCTTTACAAATATTTACTGTTTTAGGAACGAGAAAGGGCTATTAAAAAAATGAAATGAATCTGGACATTTAGTTCATTTGATATATTGATAGTTATAATGTTAATTTAATGAAAAAAAAAAGAGAAAACGGATCGGACGGCTGTGGGCTAGCCAAGTCACGATCCAATGATTTTCAAAATATTAAAAATAATTTTAGGAGTTTAAAACAATTTTTTGGGAAAATAAAAAAAAAGGCAATTACTATGGTTGTGCCAAGTGGCACTCTATGAGCCGTCAGATCGTTCTTCTATTTTCAATTTTATTAAAGTGACCCGATCCAAATTTTTTTTAATAATTACAAAATTTGAATAATAAAAAATTCAGAAAATAGAAAATTGATTAAAAAATGTAGAAAAATCATAGAAAATTCAAAAAAAAAAATTAAAAAAATCCCATAAAATAGGAAAAGGCTACACTCAATTGGCCATGGACTATTTTGGGTATTTTGGCCCTCGAATTTTAAAAAATATTGATGATTTCCTCTTCTGACAAATTGTCTCCCAAACAAATACAAAAAATTCTATAAAACTCCCAAAAAAATCCCAAAAGATAGGAATTGGCCACAATTAACTGGCCAAATCCTAATTTGGGTAATTTCACTTCCCGTGCCTTAAAAAATGATGATTTTTCCCTTCTATCAAATTATCTCCAAATTTTCCTGATTTGCCCCTGGACCTTGATCACGCATTCTCTAAGCCCTTAGGGCTATACTAGGACATTTATTTCATTTGATATATTGATAGTTATAATGTTAATTTGTTAATATGTAAGGGACAATATTTACTAAATTGTAGATGCAAAATAATTTGTAATTTCTTTATTTAGCAGAATGTCGTCTACATCATTTGCGATTGTGCCTTGGGAAAGTAGCATAGTACGAAATGATTATGGACATGATTATGAAAGTGGACAATCTACTATGTTCGAGTTTGGAAACATATCCACATTTGATGAGTTACGCACTACAATTGAAAGCGCGTTGAATATAACAGGAAATTAGTATATTCATAGCCTGATATATAGAAACTCGGTTCTAACACTCGATTGTGTCATATATGACATTGTGGAAGTGGATAATGATGATACGATTAGGATGATCCAACAATTTGTACTTTGGAGTGGTTTTATGGGATTTTTACGGTTTGATGTAATCGTAGATGAACACCAAGTGATAAATGATTTAGGCTGGGGGTTTCCAATATTGGTGAAGATGACGTTGGTGTGCATAATTAGTACATGGAGTTTGATGATAATGATGAAGAAGATGATTATTGGATTGATAGTGATGATAATGAGGAAGAAGATGACGGAGGTGACAATATGGAGGCTTACTACAACACCCATTGCAGTAATCTCATTTTGTCGTTGGTACATCCACCACCCTATTCAAAAATCGACTTTGATATGATGCAAGTCAATACAAGAACCAAGCGGGGCCGTATGTTATTTGACCCATTAGAAGAATTTGATGTTGGGATGTTATTTCGATCATGAGATGCGGTACAATTGGCTGCGAAAAAGTATTCTCTAAAAAGAAATCACCACTTTCGCGGTGATGTCACAAAGAAGATAGAATATGTGATAAAGTGTAGTAATCCGAATGGATTGTGTGGTTGGAGGCTCCGCGCGACTACTAAAGCGGGTGCCATGTTTTGGAAAATAAGTAATCTAATATTTCTTGTAATGTTATAATATTACAATTGTATGATATTTATTAAGTTCCTATTGTCGCGACCTTCTCTTCCGTTTCGATGTTTTTGTATATCGAGGCGAGCGAGGTTAACGAGCCGCACTTCCGACCCAGTTGGCGGTGGATCTTGTCGCGCGGGTCCCTCCCGTGACCCATTACTCGAATCGCGATGTGAAGAATATTTTAAGATATCGGGATCGACCTTAGTGTGGTCGGGTGACATGTGCAGAGTGTACATGCATATGGAATCGCCATCGATCAATTTTTGGAGGGTATGATCGGAAACCCTATCGAACGGTCGGGAGAAATCGTTCGATTCTACGTGAACCAGAGAAGTGGGTCCGGGGACTTGGTTACGCCGAGATTTACATCGACGCCCTTTCGGTTACCGAAGTTGAGTGATTTTCTAACCTCGGAATTCATGCAGATGAAATTTAGGGCGAGGTAGGCTCTAATGATCTAAGGTATCATGTAGACGAGAATTTGCTAACCTATCTATCACAATCAAGAATATGAAAGCGCAATCAAGATAATTTCAATCAAATTAGTCAATCAATCAAGTGTGGCACGCCTAATATGGCCCTATCGGCCCATAGAAAGACCTATTCGAGTTCCGGGATGGTTCGGAAAATTTTTTAGGCCAAGCACCTAGAAGGGTAAAATGGTCATTTTGAAATTTTGGGGACCCAAAAATTACAAAATAGGGTTGGACCAGCTGAACGTGGCCATTTCCCATTTTTTGTGATTTTTTAGAAATTTTTTGGAATTTTTCTAATTTTTTTTGGATTTTTTTATTTATTTTTTGAAAATCAATAATTTTTCGGATCGATATGAATCGAGCCTCGAAACTTCAAAAATTTTCGATTCAGACTCTAAGAGTCCCAAATCGACCTAAACATTTTTTAGAAATTTTTGGAAAAATCACGGGAATTTTTATGAATTTTATTGATTTTTTTGGATTTTTAGAAATTTTTTATGAATTTTTTTATGAATTTTTTGGACCAAGTCAACCCGATCAATGCCCCGTCAACCCGACCCAAACCCGGCTCGGACTCGCTCGAGCTAAAAAAATGACACCGTATCCTATTTATTTTTATTTTTTTGTTTTTCTAAAACCAATTTCTTAATATTTGAAAATATATAAAATAAATGGACGGCCAGGATCAATCCTAGAAACGATCTCGCTAGTCGACTCACTCGCGTTCACGTGTGTCTCGCTACACTGAATCAACTCTGCCCTGCGCATGAAATGACGCCGCATCACTCGGGAACGAACGGCCACGATTAAACCTAAACTAGATCTCGACCGTTGACTCGCCTAAACTACAAAACGACGACACATCGGACCTATACCCTAAACGACGACACCATTTTTTATTTTCTTTATTTTCTAACTAATAAACGAATTATTAGAATATGCAAAAATTCAATCCAATGGCCTAGAATCAAACTCACCTAATTATCACGATTGTCAAATCAAGGCTTACTCGGATTACTCGCGCCAACGGCCGAGCTAACTGGACTCGAGCTGGACCAGTCGCAACGCGACACCTCGGACCTGTTGACTCGCCGATCGCCACGTCGGCTTCGTCTTCCGCCTCTCGCCAGCGACGCGATGGACGGTCGAGACTCCTCCGACGCGATCTAATGGTGAAATCTCACCGGAATGACACGAAACCAACACCAATCGACTCGCCTAACACTCTAGGTTAACATATCTCGGAATCAAGCAATTCTATTGGCTAAATCGCGAGCAACAGGCTACACACAGAACAATATCTCAAAGTTTGATCACACAATACATAGCACAATTGACTAATTCACTCACACACGAGCATGACAGGGAGTTCGGGAGACTTACCTCGAGCTCTAATTGAGCTCGCAGTGGCTAGAAAGCCTGGCCGAAGTTCGACCAAACCGCGACCGGTTAGAGGCTCGACTCATGGTAATCGCACGAAATCAATGCAAAACGGGAATGCAGATGTGCGCAGTGATGTTCCGGAAGCGAAACGCACATATTAATTGCAATGATCATGTTTGCGGAGGTCCGATGCCATGAATGCACAGTAAAGTAATTGGAAGCTCGACTCACCGATTTAGGAGATCACGGACCAATTGAGCTGGTACGATTGCTTCCTCCTAGATCAGGCGAGCTTCCGGTGATGATCCGTCGCTTCATTTGGCCTAGGTTTGTTGGGCTAAAGTCGCGAAGCTTCGGCAATGGCGTCGCACGAGAGCTTCTCTCTCTCTCTCTCTCTCTCTCTCTCTCTCTCTCTATTCTGGTATCTCGGACGAACGAAAATGAGCCTCTCTCCTTTTTGCGAAGCTTCTCTCCCCCTTTTATACCAATTTTGAAAATTGGCGCGTACGGGAGAGACCTCGCCGACCCTCTCACATGTGCCCACACGTGCAATTGGGTCGTTGGACGGCGACGGAATCAGTTGTGATTCCATCCAAGTCCGTTAGGTCTTCCGTCGAGCTCAAACGAGCACAAATTTCACACGATTTCAAGAGTGTTGACTTTTCTAGGCCACTGTCGCGACCCTCCTCCGGAAAATATTTTATTATTCCGGGGCGAGTAGGGTTAACGAGCCTATCCTTTTTATATGACCCCGGTTCTTAGCGGGATTTTTGGATCGCGGGTCTCTCCCAAGACCCATTACTCGAATTGCGATGTAGGGAAAAATTTTATCGGGGTTGACCTTAGTGTGGTCAGGTGGCATGTGCGTAGTGTACATGCATTTTGGAGTCGCCATCGATCAATTTATTGGAGGGTATGATCGGAAAACCCTACTGAGCGATCGGGAGAAACCGTTCGGTTCTACAAGAACCGGAGATTTGGGTCCGGGGACTTGGTTACACCAAGATTCACATTGACGCCCTTTCGGTTACCGATGTCGAGTGATTTTCTAACCTAAGAATTCATGCAGATGAAATTTTGGGTGAGATAGTTTCTAACGATCTAAGGTATCATGCGGATGAGGATTTTCTACCCTAACAGTCACAATCAAAAAATTAATGTGCACAATCAAAGTAATCACAGTCAATTCAATCAATCAATCATATAGACATATCTAAAATGGCTCTATCGACCTACAGAAATATCGAGATTAGGTTTTGGGGATGGTTCGGGAAAATTTGGGGCGGAAGGCCCATAAGGGTAGAATGGTCATTTTTGGTTGTTCGGGACCCGAAAATCACAAAATCGGGGTCGGGCCAGTTGAATGTGGTCATTTCCCATTTTTTGTGATTTTCTTAAATTTTTCTAATTTTTCTAATTTTTTTTGGATTTTTCATTTATTTTCTAAAAAAGTGGGAATTTTCCGGATTGACGTAGATCAACCCTCGAAGTCTCAAAATTTTTGATCCAGACTATAAGAGTCCCGAATCGATCTAGAAATTTTTTAGAAATATTTTTGGGAAAATTTAGAAATTTTTATGAATTTTCTATGTATTTTTACAATTTTTTTGGATTTTTTTGAAATTTTTATCTATTTTTTAGTATTTTTTATTAATAAATTTGGACCGGGTCAAACCAGTCAACGACCGGTCAACCCGGTCAAACCGCTCACTGACTCGCGCGACATCAGAACGACGACGTTTGCCATTTATTCTATTTATTTCTACATTTTTTGATTTTCTAAACCTAATTTCCGAATATTAGAATATATATAGAACAAGAACGGACGGCCGAGATCAATCTTGGAATCAATCTCAGCCGTCAACTCATTCGGATTAAAACGACGCCGCATTAGCCTTCCTTCCGAAAACAGCACCGCATCAACTAATGGGACGAACGGCCACGATTAAATTTTGAGACTCGATCCGAGCCGTAGACCTCTCTAAAACAAAAACGACACCGCATCACTTAGTACCTCGAACGGTTGCGATTAATCCTAGCTTAAATCTGGGCCGTTCATGCCTTAGCGCACGAAACGACGACGCATTCGGGCCTTCTAATCTAAATGACGCCGTATCAACTATCACTATGAACGGCCACGATTGATTCTGGATTCTATCTAGACCTTCCGTTCTTATTAACCTTAAACGATGACACTTCTTCTAAGCAAAAACGGCGTTGTTTCTATTATTGTTATTTTTTATTTAATATACGAAAATTCTGAAAATACAAAAAATCGAATCCAATGGTCCTAAATCAAATCTATCAAATTACCACATTTGTTGGATCGAGTCCGAGTCGCCTCGCTCGCACCAACGACCGAGCTGACTCGGACATGAGCCGAACCAACCACGGGGACGCTACTTCGGACTTTGACCCGCTGACCGAGCCACGTCATCATCTTCTTCAACCTCTCAACGACGTCGAATGAACGGTGAGGTCCCTCCGGCGAGATCTAACGGTGAGATCTCGCCGGAATGACCTCAAACCAACGCGAATCAACTCGTTGCAACATCCGAACTAACATATCTAAAAATCACAGCATTTCATCCATGGAATCGCGAATGACGAGCTTCGCACTGTATCGACATTGCATAGTTCAATCAAATGATACGAGCATCACAAGTTCAATTCAATCACAGGATTGACTCAAATCAAGTATAGAAACCTTACCTGCAGGTCTGATTGACTTGGTTTGGTCTAGATTTGTCTAGACAAGCTTCGACAGTGATCGGCCGTGGAGATGGATTTCACAGACTTGATTGGCGGGTTTTATGCAAAATCGAAGTAAAACAAAAGTGCACATATGGTCAGCAACATTCAGAGATCAAAACGCACACACCAATTGCATTAATCATGTTCGTGAACTCGCGATGCCATGGATGCACGGAATGAAGCTTTAGAGATCAACTCACCGATTTTGAAGGTGTCGAGCCGATCTGGCGGTTGTGATCGCTTCTCCTCGCCTCCGGTGAACTTCTGAACTTGATCGCCGGCTCTGATTTGCTCCGAATCGATTGGGCGAAAACCTCACAGATTGAACTCAAACCTTCGATCGCGCGGGCGAGAAGGTAAGTTCTCTCTCGCTTTCTCTCTCTCTCTCTCTAACTTCCTAAGTGTCTCGCGAACCAAATGAGCCTCTCCCTTCGCGAATATTCCCCCGAGCCTTTTATACCAACTTTCAAAATTTTAGCGCGTCGGGCAAGCTTGAGTTAGTGAAGATTACACGTGTTTGTCACATGATTTTTGGTCCCCCGAGGTCGGACGGCGACTAGTATCCCGGTGAACTCCGTTTGGTTCTCCGTTAGTTGCGAATTGAGCTTGAATTCATACGTTACGTGAAATGTTGACTTTTCGAGCTGCAGAAACTTTGACCGTCGATTCCACCATGCTCCGGCGGCCATTGGCCGTGCCGCCTGTCCCAATCAAGCGCGCATAGCCCTTAGAACAAAAACCCCACACTAATTGCTCCAATTAATACCGAATTGGTCCTCAATTTGATCGTTGAAGTTATTTGTTCAATCCTGCATATCATGCGAGTCGTCCGAGGAAGATGACACTTTGCTGGCCCGGTTCAACCGGTCCGACCAGCGATCTGACCGGTATGAACCGGTTTAGACAGTGAATTTTGTAGAATTTTCAAAATTAATTGAAATTGACCGGGAATTTTTGCAATTAAACTTCAAAATTGGACTTAGGAGCCTGGATATTATCTAGAAATGCACTTTTGCCCAAAATTTTCCATTAATTTATGCAAAACCCCCAAATTTTTCTAAATTGGCAATTGGGGAAAAGTTCAATTGAGTGCCCTAATGATCAAATTGGACCAAATCAACCCCGCTAATCGATTCAGAGCATATGAAAACCTAGGGGGACGGTCCAATTTTGCCACGAAAGTCCCTCAATTAAAAGTAATTTCAAAATTTGGCAAGTTGAGGGACTAAATTGCAAATATTTTAGGGATTTTTGTGCAATTCGTGTAATTCGCGCAATTGAGGGTACAATTGATCAAATTAAAGTTTGAAGGGACTGCAATTGAATGTCAAGACTCTAAATGTGCAAAAATTGTAAATAAAAAGACTCAATTGGTATTTTTTGTGCAAATTCAACTCTAGGCGTTGTGAAGAAACACCTAAAATTGAACTTAATTTTTGATTTTTCTTGAGGCCAATATTAAAAAGGAATTAAAATAAAAATATTGAACATTTTTGTGTATTTTTACGACCTCGAAAAGTATTTTTTTATGAATTTTATAATATTTTTCTATTTTTTGAAAATATTAAAAAAATGTGAAAAATATGAAAAATTATTTTTTGTTCAAAATTTGTTCCTTAAGCTTGGCCAAGGCTTCCAATGTTTATTTTTTTTTTTAATTTTTTTGATTTTTTTGTGAATTTTTGAGAATTTTTAGAAAATAAAACTAATGAAAAATTGATTAAAAATCGGGTGTCAACATTTGCCCCTCTTTGAAAGTAATCTCGGTTAGAGGTTGCTTTCAAAGACAAGGTGACACCTGAGTTTTTAATCAACTCTACTGGGGAAAAATCTAAAGAAAACTAGTCTTGACATCCAATTGCCTTACCTTTGTCGTTAAAGCTCTGACTCCGCAGGAAATTATTTCCAATTCATGCTCATTTTATGTGAAAGAGAGATGAGAAGAAAGAGAGACTTACCTGTAGCTCACCTGTCTATAGATCGGGATTTGTCGATCTAAGGTCGAGTGAATGAATGTATGGAATTACCTTTGAATGGTTCGCGAGATTTTGTGATGGTCGGCGTCCGTCCGGTGTCGAGTTGTGGTTTGAAGATTTGGAAGAAAGGTTCACCCTTGTAACAAAGGGGTTTCACCTATTAAAATGCAGATTGGTTATCATCTAGGAAGGGACTCACCATCCGGAGAAATTGGCTATCCTGTAAGAAGGAATTCACCATTTGAAATGCGGATCCTTTATCCTCTAGGAAGGGACTCACCGCCTGGAAGAGAGGTTCACCCTTGTAACAAAGGGGTTTCACCTATTAAAATGAGATTGGCTATCCTCTAGGAAGGGACTCACCATCCAAAATGCAGATCGGTTATCCTCTAGGAAGGGATTCATCGTGCGGAAGAGAGGTTCACCCTTGTAACAAAGGGATTTCACCTATTAAAATGAGATTGGTTATCCTCTAAGAAGGGATTCACCATTTAAAATGCGTAACGGTTATCCTCTAGGAAGGGACTCACTGTCTAGAAGAGAGGTTCACCCTTGTAACAAAGGGGTTTCACCTATTAAAATGAGATTGGCTATCCTCTAGGAAGGGACTCACCATCCAAAATGCAGATCGGTTATCCTCTAAGAAGGGACTCACCGTCTGGAAGAGAGGTTCACCCTTGTAACAAAGGGGTTTCACCTATTAAAATGAGATTGGCTATCCTCTAGGAAGGGATTCACCATCTAAAATGGGTTGGCTATCCACCGAGGATTCACCTTTTAAAAGAAGAGGGTGCCATCCGAGGACCTAGGTTTACTAGTGTACCTACTGAAGCTCAAACCCGATTTTCAAATTTCAAAGGAGAGGGTGCCATCTGAGGACCTAGGTTTACTAGTGTACCTACAGAAGCTCAAACCCTATTTTCAAATTTTTCAAATGAGAGGGTGCCATCCGAGGACCTAGGTTTACTAATGTACCTACTGAAGCTCAAACCCGATTTTCAAATTTCAAAGGAGAGGGTGTCATCTGAGGACCTAGGTTTACTAGTGTACCTATAGAAGCTCAAACCCGATTTTCAAATTTCAAAGGAGAGGGTGCCATTTGAGGACCTAGGTTTACTAGTGTGCCTACGTAAGCTCAAACCCTATTTTCAAATTTCAAAGGAGAGGGTGCCATCTGAGGACCTAGGTTTACTAGTGTACCTACAGAAGCTCAAACCCGGTTTTTCTAAATTTTAAAGTTAAGGATCTGAGAACCCGGGGATGCTGGAAGACCTACGGAAAATCAAAATTAGTCAAATCTTTAAAATGTAACTTTTCCGAGGGTTTGGGGTCACTAGGGAACCTCAAGAAAGTCCAATCAAACATCATTAGAATGACAATTTTAAGTTCTGGGGAGAAACTTAAGAATTCCGGACAAATTTTCAAAGTATAATTGTGAAGGAAATGCGTCCAATCACAAGTTCGGATCTCCACTGAGGATGGATTTTGAGTAACACATCCCGAGTATTCTTATAAGAAGGTTGTTTTAAAAGTTTTTCAAAAGGATTTTCCTTCATCTAAGAGGGCTTCTCACCATTTGGGAAGGTTTTTCTTGAAATTCGAATTCGCTCGCAGGAAACCTAACCTTGAGGTTTCGGGATCATTTGAGATGCATACAATCCGACTAATCAGAGAAGGCATTTTAAAAGGGACCGTAATTCGAGCCAGGTCAAAGGCTTATCAAAGGATATTCATTTTGAGGCTTAGAAATGAACCTTGATAAAAAAAAAATAGCTTCTTCGGGTCTACAAGTCAAGAACCCCGAGGACACGATAAGACGGGATTGTACTTACCTCTTTAAGCGGTAGCTTCTTGTGTGATTTCTTGCATCAACCCGAGATACCTCTTAGATCAGAAAAGTTTTGGTGACGGGTTGTATCTTGGTTTAAGGTGGGCTTTTTAAGAAAGGCCATATTTTCGAAAAAGGGGTGAACTTGGGTGATCACCTTGACATTCTAACCAGCATTCATTTGCTTTTGAGGAATTTTCATGATCAACTTTCTTCAGCGTGTTTTGAGGATTTTCCTCCTTTCATCTTGATTTTCAAACTTTGTCCCTTTTTCAAAATGCTCTTTTTTATGGGCTTTGGCCTTGCTTTTACCAGGCGCTTTGCTCTTTCTAGCCCTTTTGGTTTCTTGTCATCTTTTACACTTTTTGGCTCTTTTTGAGACCAGGATCAAAATTATTCCAATCATGCATTTTGATTTATTGCTGGTAATTCTTTTGCTTTGCCCCAATGTAGGGAGGTGATCATTAACAATGGTTTTGAAATGAAGACTAAAGGTTCGAATTGGCTTAACAAAGGATAAGGTGTTTGGGGATATAGAATCGAAGTGCTTTTCTTCACTTTGAGGTGTTCCAAGCCTCTGCCAGAAATCACCTGAAGCTATCACAAAAAGATTGATGCAGGTTAGCACAATAAAGTTTTACCACGATCTTTTCTCCAAAGAATCATCCAATGAACCTCCAAATATGCCCCAGTGTGGGGTGGTTCTTGACAGGGTTATATCTAGAAAATTCTCCCTTTTTTGGTTCAAAGTGGTTATCAAGGGATATAAATGTGTATGGATAATTTTGAAATGGAAATGCCTTTAGTCATTTCAATCCATGTAATCACCGCGAATGATCCCTACGTCCCAAAATTAAGCTTTTTTCTCTCTGTCCCTCTCGTTCATCGCTCAAGTGTATCGGGGACGTGTTTGAGGATAATGTTTGCCTCTTTTCATCTGAAGGATTATTCTTTTGAAAAGCTTTCAAAACATGCCCTTTTATAGAAACTCGGGGCGTTTTCATCAAAATTAATCATTTGCAAAAAGTTCTCATCAAAAGATGTATTCAAAAGATATTTCTAAAACTTGAAAGGAATGTTTCTTTGAAAGGGCCTTGTAGCTTTATAAATCCAAGTCTTTCAATTTCAAGCACGACAGTGTATGAAAATACTTCATAAAGGAGGAGAACCTCAAACCTGTCTTCTTCAAATGTTGACTTCTGTCTCCTGCGTAAATAAAAGGAAACAATCGGTTCATAGACGTTCAAAATTTCAAATCCCGAAGCGACTTCCTCCCGTCTTCTTCGGATGTCAATTTCCACTGCCTGCATAAACAAAAGGAACCGATTAGTTAAAGATATCCAAAATTTTAAACCCCGAAGCGACTTCCTCCTGTTTCCTTGAGATGTTGATTCCTGTTTCCTGCATGAACAAAAGGAATCAATCAATTAAAGAATGTTTAAAATTTTAAATCCCAAAGTGACTTCCTCCTGCTTTCTTCGGATGTCGATTCCTGTTCCCTGCACAAACAAAAGGAATCAATCGGTTAAAGTATTCAAAATTTTAAATCCCAAAGTGACTTCCTCCTACTTTCTTCGGATGTCGATTCCCACTACCCGCATAAACAAGAGGAATCAGTCAATTAAAGACGTTTAAAATTTTAAATCCCAAAAGTGGCTTCCTTGTTTGATCCATTGCTCTGCAAGATTCTTCATGACGCCCGGTTCACTTGCAAAATACAAACATATGTAAGTGCATGTATGCAAATGTCATGCGAATGCAAAAGTTTATGTGACTCGGATCTGCTCATCAATCGCTTTGAAGCTTGATTTTATTTCAAGGATAATATCTCTTCACGGCGTCCGCATTTCTTGGACTTGCTAACTTTTCTCCATCCATGTTTACAAGTATAAGAGCTCCCCCGGATAAGACTTTTCGAATCACGTAGGGGCCTTCATAATTTGGCATGAATTTGCTTCCTGGGTGTTGAGCATTTGGGAGCATTTTCTTCACAACCAGCATCCCCGCTTCAAAATTCCTGGGCTTGACCTTCTTGTTAAAAGCCCTGGCTACTTTCTTCTGGTAGCTTTGACCATGGCAAATGGCCTTTAATCGCTTTTCATCAATCATATTTAATCGCTCATATCTTTCTTGATTCCACTCATCTTCCGAGAGTTCAACTTGAGACAGGACCCTTAAGGAAAGGATTTCCACTTCTACTGGTAGGATTGTTTCCATACCGTGTACCAAAGAGTAGGGAGTTGCCCCGGTTGAAGTACAAATCGAAGTTCGATAGGCCATGAGAGCATATGGCAACCTTTCGTGCCGGTCTCAATATTTCTCGGTAGTTTTGGCCAATATCTTCTTGATGTTTTTGTTTGCCGCTTCCTGAGCTCCATTCATTTGTGGGCGGTAAGGTGAAGAATTAAGGTGTCATACCTTAAATTGTTCCAATAAGTGGTCGACTACCTTGTTGTTCAGATTAGAACCATTGTCTGTAATGATAGCTCGTGGAACTCCGTATCTTGAGATGATATCTCACTTGATGAATTTAGCAACGTTGTTTGCGGTGACGTTGGCATATGAGCTGGCTTCAATCCACTTGGTGAAATAGTCAATAGCCACCAGAATAAAACGATGTCCGTTGGAGGCCTTTGGGTTAATAGGGCCAATCATATCAATTCCCCACATAGAAAATGGCCAGGGTTTTGACATCTAATGTAGTTCGGTTAGCGGCGCATTTATCTTGTCACCATATACTTGACATCGATGACAAGATCTAACGTGCCGATTGCAATCCGACTCGATAGTCGTCCAGTAATATCCGAGTCTCATGATCTTCTTGGCGAGGAGGTGACCATTCATATGCGGCCCACATTCCCCTTCATGGATCTCTTTCATAATGAGATTTGCTTCTTTGGCATTTACGCATCTCGGTAGGACCGAGTCAAAGGACCTCTTGTATAGAATACGTTCGCTGAGGAAGAATTTAGATGCCATCTTGCTGATATATTTCTTATCTTCTGGTTGATCGTCTTGTGGGAATTCGACCTTCGGCGGGTAATTTTTGATGTCGTGATACCATGGTTCTTCATCGGGCTCTTCTTCAATGACCATGCGGTATGCGGGTTGCTCCAGGATGTCAATCCTTAAGGGCTCTATTTCAAGGCCATCTTGCACTTGTAACATGGGCGATAGTATGGCTAAAGCGTCAGCAAAATGATTTTGAGTTCTCGGTAGATATTCGAAAGTGATCTCCTCAAAGTGTTGAATCGGTTCTTCAAGGAATTTATGATAAGGGATGAGCTTAGGATCCTTTGTCTTCCACTCCCCTTGGGTTTGTAAGATGATGAACATAGAATCTCCGTATACCGGTAGTTTCTTCACCTTTAATGAAATAGCCAATTGTAATCCCAGTATGCGGGCCTCATATTCGGAAATGTTGTTGGTGCAATGGAATACCAACTTGGCCGAAATTGGGTAATGTTGCTCTTCGGGGGATATCAGAACTGCGCGAGCACGATCCAGTGAGATTCACTGCGCCATCAAAGTACATTGTCCATTTGTCTTCAGAAATGTTCAAAATTTGACCTCCCTTGTTTTGCTCAAAAACGTCTTTAGGAGGATTTTTAGCTAGCATGTCTGCAATCGCCCTCCCTTTGAGTGATTTTTTGGGAGAGGTTCCGATGTCGAATTCTGAAAGCAGTACTTACCATTTGGCCATATTTCCCAATAATGCTGGTTTTTCCAAGAGATATTTGATGGAGTCATTCTCGGTGACCAGTTGGATATGATAGTGCAGAGTATACTGCCTTAATCTATGGAGGACCCAAACCAATGCTACGCAAGTTCTTTCCACCGACGAGTACTTAGCTTCGGATGTGGTGAACTTTTTGCTCAGATAATAGATGGCCCGTTCCTTTCGATCCTTGGGGTCGGTTTGGGCTAATAAAGCTCCCAAGGACTCATCATGAACTGTCGGATATAGAGTTAAAGGAACATTAGGGATAGGAGGTACCAGTATTGGGGGTTGTACCAAGTATTCCTTAATCTTTTCAAACGCTTGTTGACACTTTGAATCCCATTTCACCTTCGCGCCTTTCTTCGGAAGCTTGAAAAAGGGTTTCGCCATTTCTGACAGCTGCGATATAAATCTGTATATATAATTCAATCTTTCGAGTAGACCCCTTACTTCTTTAACAGTGGAGGGAGTCCCTATTTCCCATATGGCTTTGATCTTGGAGGGGTCGATTTCGATACCACGATCGCTTACGACAAATCCAAGCGGTTTTCCGGATCTTGTGCCAAATACGCATTTCGCAGGGTTCAACTTGAGCTTGTATTTTCTCGGTCATTCAAATAATTTTCTCAGCACCTGAACATGATCTTCTCCAGGTCTGGACTTGGCGATCATATCATCCACATAAACCTCCATCTCCTTATGTATCATGTCATGAAAAAGGGTTACCATAGCCCTCTGATATGTTGCCCTTGCATTTTTCAGTCCGAAGGGCATGACTTTATAAATGAAGATCCCCCATTGTGTAGTGAATGAGGTCTTGATCTTATCTTCTTCTTTCAACATGATCTGATTATATCCCGAGAAACCATCCATGAAGGAGAATAGTTCAAAACCCGCAGTGCTATCGACGAGCACATCAATGTGCGGTAGGGGAAAATTATCTTTCAGAGTGGCTTTGTTTAAGTCTCGATAATCCACACATATTCGAATTCTTCCGTCCTTCTTTTTTAACTGCACGATGTTAGCGACCCAATCAGCATATGGGACAGCCTCGATAAATCCAACTTTGAGGAGCTTCATCACCTCCTCTTTGATCTTATCTGCCAATTCGGGGTTCATTCTCCTGGATGGTTGATTAAGCGGTGTGTAAGCGGGATTTGTAGGTAGAGCATGCTCCACTATTTCACGATCTAAACCTGGCATGTCAAGATAAGACCAGGCAAAAATATCTTGATATTCTTTGAGTAATGCCGTCATTCTTGAAACATCTGCTGCAGATAAGTATCCTCCCACTTTCACTTCTTTGATGCAAGTAGAGTCCCCCAGATTAATAGTAATGGGTTCTTCGGAGATGAGAGGCTTGGATTCTTCAAAACAATCCCATTCCCTCTTGATATCACTCACATTAGCCTCCTCTATATCGATTTCATATGCATAATCATCGAGTTGATCCGAGTCACATATTAACTTGTTATGCATGGGTGGGATGACATGCTTGAAATGCATCATGAAAGGTTAGTATTCAAAGTTGACAAAATCAAAGAATGCATGACCTTTTTAAAACATGAAAACATTTTTGAACTCAATTTTGAGGAAAAAGGAAAGAGAACTAATTCACAATTTTTCGGACATCCTTGTTCTCAAAAAGCCATTTTTAAAACTCAAGATCACATGGCGGATCGGGCCTCAAGTTTCACGATATAAGCAATTGTCATCATCGGACCAATTCGTTATTCCACATGTCCGTAATAAAACTTGAGATGATTTTCATTAATAGATGCAACTAAAAGTAATACAGGACTGCACTTCTTAGATCACAGCACGAGACCCAAAGGGTGCCAAAACAGCAAAAAGCTTTAAAAACAAATGCAATAATCAAAATGCATTAAAAGGTAAAGTTTAGAAAGAGCCTTTTACTCTGGGGTGGGGAAATCATCTTCCAGCCACTCAATGATCACGTGCACCCGATTATCCAGGAACGGGTTGAACAGGTCCGGCTCTGCATCTTCGGAAATATCCTCATCTTCCAACCATTTGCCTCATTTAGAGAACACTTCAAATAAGGGGTTTAGGAACATCTTCCCTCTAGCTTTCTACGCATCGGTGCCTATAAAACGGCCACCTTGGTGTCCATGGCATCCACGATCTCCATAACACTTGTTTCGACCTTGGCCTCGACCTGTATTGCGCCCTACTATCTCTTTATAGCCCAGGCCTACCTTATAGTCATTAGAGCTCAAATTCAAAGGGTTAAGGATTCCCCGACCGTGCTTCCCTAATCCGGCTCCCGAAATAAAACCATTTGAAAGTAGCATCCTTCCCGCCATAGTCGTAGGTTTTGATAATCTTGGAGTGGTCATTCTCACGTCGGATGGTACGTGCATGACGGATACGATATCAAAAGTATGATAACTCAGCTCTTCCTCCCTTGAGGGTTCAATGTATGGTACTATCCCTTTTAAAGAAGCCCGATGCCCCGTATCGTTATGGACAGTGATCAGCTGACCCACGACCACGAATTTCACCTTTTGATGCAAGGAGGAAGGTACCGCCTGTAACACATGAATCCATGGTCTTCCAAGAAGTAAGGTGAAGGCGCTAGGGATATCCAACACTTGGAACGGTATAGAGAATGTTACCGGTCCAATGGCAATGTCCAACTTAATCTCCGCCACCACATTTTTGGAGACTCCGTCAAATGACCGGATAGTGGCCTTGGATGTCTTCACGAAATCTTCGTTTATCCCCAAGCTTCTCAAAGTGCTCGGGGGACAGAGATTAAAGGCCGAACCATTGTCAATTAGAACGTGAGGAACCTCCTTTCCGTGGCACCTCACGGCAATATAAAGGGCTTTAGTATGCACACGCTCTTCCTTTGGGAAATCTTCATCCGAAAAGGATATCTGGTCTTTCAAGATAATAGCTCCCACGAAATCCCCTAGTTGAACTTCGTTAATGGTTTTCGGGACATGGACCTCATCTAGTACCTTCAGTAGGGCATTTTTGTGTTTTTCTGAATTCTTGAAGAGATCTAGCAAAGAGATCCGGGCCGGCATTTTCCGTAGTTGGTCGACGACCTCATATTCACCGGTTCTCACGACCGATTGCAACTTCTCCACTTCTTCTGCAGATGGGACTTTCTTTTCGAGCTTCGCCTCTCTTGGTGGATAACATCTCCCCGATCTCATTATGGCACCAATCTTGCTTGTCCCATAATCCCAGTGAACCGCCTTCGAGTTATACTCTTCCACATGCGGCAATTTGATCTTTACCGGCTTGATCTCCTCCCGAGGTGATTCTAGTGCTGGCGTCTTTTTCGAACTAGAAGCTTCAGCCTCCCAGTTATCTATTTTGTTCAAATCAATCACAAAGCGAATCGGGGTATCTACCATCCCGATCATTTCATCCTCATGAATATCTTCAGGATTATGTTCCGGACATGGCCTTACCGGCGTGGCATTTTCTTCATCCAGATGCCTTTGCCTTTCCCTTCTAATTCTTAGGATTATTCCCTTAATCCTCATGCCGATTTCCACCGGATGTTGGAATGAAGTATACGTGTATGCATTCATACGATCAAAATATTCTACCAGAAGTGACTTGAGCATGAACTCCAGCATCTCCCTTTCTGACGATGGCGGTTGCACCATCGCAACATGTTTCTTCCATCTTCTAGCAAAGAGTTCAAAACTCTCATCTTCACTTTTTCTGATGTTTAACAAATTAGCCTTGGTAAAGTACCCTCTGATCCCAGCTTCAAAATGCCGTATAAAGTTCTCTGATAAATCCTCCCAACTCGGGACCTAGTCTAGGTCGATCGATTGGAACTATACTAGTGCGGGGCCTATCAAGCTATATCCGAAATTCCGGATTAGCGTTTCATCATCTTCATGATGGCCAACCATTTGGCGGAGATAATATGAGATATGCGCAAGAGGACACCCAGCGCCATTATATTTTATGCGGAAATTCACCCTTGGATTCACGCCTTGGGGCGGAATATTTCTAGTTTGGGTGAGTGGCGTAATCGGCTCTTTCAACTCATCCATCTTCCTTAATACGTCATTACCTTGCTCTTGCAGTAGAGCGATCTTTCGATTTTGCGTCTCCATGGCTCGCCGTATCTCCGGAATTTGCATATTCTCCTTTACCGCCGTGGTGTTATTCTTAACCACTAATTGAGATAACTCCACCACCATAGTCGTCAAATGACGTATGTGAGTTTCCAGATTAGAAAGTCGCACGTTGGACTCTTGATTCACCTATTCATTCCGAGGAGCCTCGTGATTCTTAGCTTCATCAAACGTTCCCACAAATTCTTCACCTTCGGGATCATCCATGCCACCCCACCCATCGGGAACTATATCTCCAGAATCAACGAAAAAGCTTGGTGGCGCCGAGTATAGGACTTTAAAGTTGTAGCTACCACTATCTTCTCCGAGGTTATCAACTATTTCGCCTCTCTCAAGAGCTTTTTGTAAAAACCTTCTATCTCCTTTACGGGCCTTGTCCAGGCGGCCTTCATATTCGTCTAGCTCTTCGATTTCCTTATCATCTTTGACGCTCATCAAATATCCCGAGGGTATTTTCCAGACACCTCCCCTCGTAGCTTTCATCGTGAATTCCTCGGACACCATGTCCACAACCACATACATTCCTTTAAAAGCGACGTCTTCCATTCTTCCTATGACGCCCAAATTGATCAGCTTTTCCAAGCATGCCTCCTTTTGTTCCCGGGAAATACTCTCTCCTTCCGGGTATTGTGAGGCCAATATCAAGATATCCCGCATTTTACTTGTATTCGCTACAAATTCCGGAACCTCTTCCTCTTCACCTTCAAAAATCGCGTTCACCTCGCGATGCTCAGGTAGAGGGTTTTGTTGCACATTCGGTTCAGCCTTATCAAACTCTAGGATTTTTCCATCGATCAATGCTTGTACCTTGAGCTTGAGAGCGAGACAGTTGTCCACGTTGTGCCCCCTTTCTCCCTATGGTATATACATGTCTAGGTCTCATCAAACCCTTGAAATCTTGGGGGATGAGCTCTAGGTGGCTCTTTTGCAACTAGTCGATTCTCCAACAGCATGGGTAGTAATTTAGATAATGGCCAGTGTAAAGGGGTGAAAACGGGTTGATTTCTTCTTCTATGTTCAGGTGGTTTAGAAGCTGTCCGGGAAGGTGCTCCTTGGGTAGGGGTAGAAGATGAGAAATTTTTGGGCTTAGGCGGGTTTGGGACAAAGGCCACTTCTCCAGTTTGTTCCCTATTGTCCCTTCTCAAGGGGTATTAGCGTCTGAAAGGTGGTTCGGGTATCTTCTTCTCCCTTAATGCCCATTCATAACGTTCTACCACCTTGATCGGGTGCGCAAACGTCCGACACTCGGAGGTGTTCGACTTGTCGAAATACTCAAAGGGAAGTGCCTTGAGGAAAAGGTCTATCGGTTCTTCTTCGGGGACGGGTGGTTTTGCTCGCACGGCTAATGCTCTCCATCTTTAGGCGTAGGCGCGAACGGCCTCATTCTTTCCTTTTACGGTTCTCAGAAGGTCCTCTCTAATGATGGTAGTCGTGGTGTTAACTTGTATTGCCGAAGGAACTCGTCTACTAGCTTGTCCCAATCGGCGAGCCTCTCCGGCTCCAATTCAATGAACCATGCCAAGGTTGCCCCAGATAGGCTTTCTTGGAAAGTATTAACCAGTAATGGAATGTTGTCCGAGAATTGCGACATACGGCAGAGATAATACTTTAGGTGCACCTTGGGGCACCCAGTCCCATTATACTTTCTCACAAAATCTGGTTCCTTGTAATCGGCAGGAACCTCAATTTTCTCAAATGGCGCGACCTTATCAAACCTCGAGAGTTCATATTCCCGACTTGCCGGGTATTCTTCGATCTTAGCGAGCCTTTTAATTTCCTCTTCCATTTTGAGGACTTGCTTCTCTTTCTTTTCCAGGTCTATCACAACTGGAGAATCTTTAGGCGGTCATTCCGAATTCAGAGTGGGATTTGCAATGTGCGCCGGGTTAGTATTTATACCATCCGACGAGCCCGAAGGGGCTTAGGTATTAGGGTCGACAGGGTATCTCCCCTGACTTGCAATCATCATCGCCTTCATTTCCGCCACCATTGTGGCGATCATATTCATTTGGTTTTCCAAGTTACCCACACGAGGTGCGAGCTCTTCTTGCTCCATTCTCAATTGACGCGTCTTGCTACAAGTCCTCATTTTTATCACTCACCTGTTTTCGAATATCAAATCCGGTATTGAGAATATTGAAGGGTTTGGAGATGTTGATCCGTGGTAATTGAATTTTCTACATGTATGCATGAAATGCTCATAAAAAAGGATAATATGTATTTATTACAAACCAAATTGTTCAAAAGTGTTTAAAAGATAACAAATATGTAAAATCTAAATGGGGAATAGATCTATCCAAGTTGAGGACGCTTCCACTCTTCTTGTTCTTCTGATCCATCATAATCCCACAGGTATGAGTCTTCTCCCTCCTCAAACACCCACTGCTCCGGATCTTCGGGAATGTACAGCTCCACTCTCGGGACATATGGTACTATGTACTCGGGTTCATAGGACTCCACCTCTTCAATGCGAGGAGATACGCATTCGAGTACGTATGGCTCAACTAATGATTGGCGATACTCCTTAAACTTCTGAATATATTCCTTGGAAGCTCTATGGATGTTTATCTCATCATTTAAGTAATCGGGCCATTCAACTTGTTGCATGGGGAAATTCTTCAAAGTGTGAAGTATAAGCTTGATCCGGGCTCGATACGACTTCTTTGCTTCCTTGGTGAGCTTTCCTCGAGTCATGTCAAATGAGAAGATCCCGGGACAGACGTCCGATGGCACTTCTTGTAAAACTCCAAATTGCCTCACCACACGAATAGGATAATACGCTACGGCGCCAATATACCCCAGTAGAGGAATAGGGCTATCTTCAACACCAATGATACGAGCCTCCAAAATCTTCGGCCAAGTCAAACGCCATCGAATGTGTTCGGGCTTCAAATTTTCTAGTAGCTCAACCCACTGTCGCGACCCTCCTCCGGTCGGTCCCGGCGGGGGCGAGGGTTAACGAGCCGATCCCCCTTTTATATATATTATATTTTTTTGTGGGATCGCGGGTCTCTCCCAAGACCCATTACTCGAATCGCGATGTCGGGTAAAAATTTTTTAAATATCGAAATTGACCTTGTGTGGTCGGGTGGCATGTGCGATGTGTACATGCAATTTTGGAGTCGCCACCGATCGATTTATTGGAAGGTACGATCGGAAAACCTTACCGAGCGGTCGGGAGAAACCGTTCGGTTCCGCGAAAACCCGGAGATTTTGGGTCCGGGGACTTGGTTACGCCAAATTTCATATTTGACGCCCCTTTCGGTTACCGATGTTGATTGTTTTTCTAACCTAAGAATTCATACGAGATGTAATATCGGGTGAGGTAGGCCCTAACAATTCTAAGTTTTCATGCGGATGGGAATTCTCTATCCTAATCAATCACAATCAGAAAAATTAATGCGCAATCAAAATCATTACAATCGATCAAATCAATCAATCAAGGTTCGATATGTCTAAAATGGCCCCTATCGGCCCATACAAAAATCAAATTTGGGTGTCGGGGTGATTTGGGTAAAAATTTGGGGCGAATGGCCCGGAAGGGTAGAATGGTCATTTTTGGGGTTTGGGACCCGAAAATCACAAAATTTCGATTTGGCCAGTTGAATGTGGTCATTTCTCATTTTTTGTGATTTTCTTGAATTTTTCTAATTTTTTCTATTTTTTGGAATTTTTTATTTATTTTTCAAAAATATTGGGAATTTTCCGGATCGAAATTAATCGACCCTCGAAGTCTCAAAATTTTCGATCCAGACTTTATGAGTCCCGAATCGATATAGGAATTTTTAGAAATTTTTTATGAAAATGGGAATTTTTATGAATTTTCTAAGTATTTTTACAATTTTTTGGATTTTTAGAAATTTCTTTTTATTTTTTTTATTATTAGACCGGATCGGGTCAACCTGGTCAATGACTGGTCAACCCGGTCCGACCGCCCGTGAACCGCTCTACACCTATACGGCACCGTATACGTATTTTCTACATTTTTTGATTTTCCGAAATTAAAATCCTAATATCCGAATATACTAAAAAGAAACAGACGGCCAAGATCTATTCTAAAATCCATCTAGACCGTTGGCTCTATCTCATTAAAAACGACGCCGCTTCTCAACATCAAATGGGCGGTCGGGATTAAATCTCAAGACTTCATCTCAACCGTTGAAGCCTATTAAACTAAACGACGCCGCATCAATCTTCAAACGGACGGCCGAGATCTAATCTCGTGGCTCGATCCGAGCCGTTCAATCCTTCTTCCCATAAAACGACGACACTTTTGGCCTTTATTCTAAACGGCGTCGTGCAACTAGACATACGAACGGCTACGATTCAAGCTAAAGTCTAATCTGGGCCGTCGAATCCCTTAAAGCTCAAAACGACGACGCATTACAAAGCCAAACGACGTCGCTTTTGGGTTTTATTTTCTAACTAATATACTAATTATCCGAAAATACCAAAAAGGGGATCGAACGGCCGAGAATCAAACCTATCGAAATATCTCGGCCGTTGGATCAAGGCCGAGTCAGCCTCTTCGCGCACAATTTAGATGACTAGACGCCGACCTGGACCACTCGTGGACCGCCACCTCAAGACATTGACCGTTTGACTCGACACGTCGGCTCGTCGTCTTCAACCTCACGACGACGCGACGAACGGCCGAGGTTTCCGGCGAGATCCAACGGTGAAACCTCGGCCGATCAACCTCAAACCAACGCTAAATTACTCATTTTCACATCCAGATTAACATATTCTAAGATCAAACAATTTCAACAGCTAAATCGTGAGGATCGAACTAATCACGATTACGGCAACACGGACTTCAATCAAACAACACAGAGCATAACAATGGAATTCAAGCTTCAAACACGCTTAGATTAGGTCGAGAACACTTACCTCGGGCTCCGATCGAGCCCGGGATTGCCTGATTCGTCTGGCCGAAGATCGACCGGACCACGAGATTTTGGAAGTTCGATTGAGGCGACTCGGGCAAAATAGATGCAAAAGAAGGTTGCGATCGTGGTCAGTGAAGTTCGGGGAGCAAAACGTACACAACAATTTAAAGAATCATGTTCGGAACCGTGCGATGCCATTGATGCACAGTGGAAGGAAGTGAAGCTCGACTCACCGGTTTTGGAAGCTTGAAGACGATTGAGCTGTGCCGATCGCCTCTCCTAGACTCCGGTGAACTTCCGGTGGTGGTGCGAGGCCTCGATTTGGCTTGAATCGCTTGGGCCGAAGACGTGCGACTCCGGTTCGAAGCTCCGGCGAAGGTATCGCTCAGAGTCTCTCTCTCTACTTCTCTCTCTTTCTCTCTCTATTCCGTTATGAGTGCGAGCGAAATGAGCCCCCCCTTCGTTCTAGAATCCTCTCACCCCTTTTATACTCGATTTTTGAATTTGCGCGCGCACGGGCGTGAGCTGGCCGACGCTCTCACGTGCCAATCACACGGGTTTGGGCTCGCCGGACGGTGACGGAATCGTTGGGATTCCGTCCAACGTCCGTTAAGCCGATGGTCGAGCTCAAACGAGCACTAATTCAACCTGTTTTTTGAAAATGTTGACTTTGAGCACGCCGGGACTTTGACCATCGATTCCGGCCACCTCCGGCGGCCATTGGCCGTGCCGCCGGTGGCAATCGACGTGTGTTCTCCTGCGAAGCAAAACCCCTATGTTAATTAGATCAATTAGTGTCGAATTACCCTTCAATTTGATCGTTGAAACTCGACGTTCAAAGCTGCAAATCGCGCGGGTATGAGGTTGAAGACGACACTGTTTGGACCGGTTCGACCGGTCCGACCGGCGGCCAGATCGGTCTGAACCCGTTCAGACACTGAATTTTGCGCAATTTTCAAAATTAATCAAAATTGAGTGGGCATTTTTGCAATTAAACCTCAAAATTGGATTCTAGGGCCTGGATATTATCTAGAAATGTGTTTTTGCCCAAAATTTCTTATCAATTTCTATGAAAACCCCAAATTTTTCAATATTCCCAAATTAGGGCAATGTTCAATTGAGTGTCAATTTGACCAAATTGGACCCCGAGACCTATGCCAATTGATTCAGAATGTGTGAAAACATAAGGTGACAGTCCAAATTTACCATGAGAGTCCCTCAATTAAAAGTAATTTCAAAAATTGGCCAATTGAGGGACTAAATTGCAAAAAATTTGGGAATTCTTGTCTAATTCATGCAATTCGTGCAATTGAGGGTGCAATTGATCAAATTGAAGTTTAAAGGGACTGCAATTGAATGTCTAGACTTAAAATGTGCAAAATTTGCAAATAAAAAGACTCAATTGGTATTTTTTGTGAAAATTCAACCTTAGGCGTTGTGAAGGAACACCAAAAATTGAATTCAAATTTCAAATTTTCTTGAGGTCAATATGAAAAGGGAATTAAAATAAAAATATTGGACATTTTTGTGTATTTTTGTGACCTCGAAAAGTATTTTTTATGAATTTTCAAGAATTTTCCTATTTTCCTAAAATATATAAAAAAAACGAAAAATATGAAAAATTATTTTTTGTTCCAAATTGGTTCCTTATGCTTGACCAAGGCTTCCAATGTTGATTTTTTAATTTTTTTGATTTTTGTGAATTTTTTGTAATTTTGGAAAATAAAACTAAAGGAAAACTGATTAAAAATTCAAGTGTCAACATTTGCCCCTCTTTGAAAGTAATCTCGGTTAGAGGTTGCTTTCAAAGACAAGGTGACACCTGGATCCTTAATCGACTCTTTGGGGAAAAATCTAAAGAAAACTAGTCTTGACATTCGATTGCTTTACCTTCGCAGTTTAAAGCTCGAACTCCGTGGGGAATTGTTTCAATTCATGCTCATTTATATGAAAGAGAGATAAGAAGAGGGAGACTTACCCGTAGCTCACCTGTCTGTGGTTTGAAATTCGTTGATCCGAGGTTGAAAAGTTGAGTGTACGAAATTACCCGTGGACGGTTTGGCGCGATTTTGCAATGGTCGGCGTCCGTCCGGTGTTGAGTGGTGATTTGAAGATTTGTGGGGAAGGTTCACCCTTGTAACAAAGGGGTTTCACCTATTCAAAATGGGTTAGACTATCCACTTGGGATTCATCATTTAAAAAGGGGGGCAGATCGGCTTTCGTCTCTCCAACTACTCACCGTCCGAAAGGGAGGTTCACCCTTGTAACAAAGGGGTTTCACCTATTTAAAAGGGATTGGCTATCCTCCATGCGGGGACTCGCCATCTAAAAAGCGGATCGGTTTTCGTCTCTCCAGCTACTCACCGTCTGAGGGGAAGGTTCACCCTTGTAACAAAGGGGTTTCACCTATTTAAAAGAGATTGGCTATCCTCCATGCGGGGACTCACCATCTAAAAAGCGGATCGGCTTTCGTCTCTCCAGGCTACTAACCGTCGGGGGGGGAGGTTCACCCTTGTAACAAAGGGGTTTCACCTATTTAAAAGAGATTGGCTATCCTCCATGCGGGGACTCACCATCTAAGAAGCGGATCGGTTTTCGTCTCTCCGGCTACTAACCGTCCGAGAGGGTGCCATTCGAGGACCTAGGTTGACTAGTGTACCTACGGAGCTCAAACCCTATTTCAAATTTTCAAATAAGCGAGATCGGTTTTCGTCTCTCCGGCTACTAACCGTCGAGAGGGTGCCATCTCGAGGACCTAGGTTAACTAGTGTACCTACTGAGCTCAAACCCTATTTCAAATTTTCAAATAAGCGAGATCGGTTTTCGTCTCTCCAAGTTACTCACCGTCTAAGAGGGTGCCATTCGAGGACCTAGGTTGACTAGTGTACCTACGGAGCTCAAACCCTATTTCAAATTTTCAAATAAGCGAGATCGGTTTTCGTCTCTCCAGCTACTAACCGTCCGAGAGGGTGCCATCTCGAGGTCCTAGGTTGACTAGTGTACCTACGAGCTCAAACCCTATTTCAAATTTTCAAATAAAGCAGATCGGTTTTCGTCTCTCCAGCTACTAACCGTCCGAGAGGGTGCCATCTCGAGGACCTAGGTTGACTAGTGTACCTACAGAGCTCAAACCCTATTTCAAATTTTCAAATAAGCGAGATCGGTTTTCGTCTCTCCAAGCTACTAACCGTCGAGAGGGAGGTTCACCCTTGTAACAAAGGGGTTTCACCTAATTAAAAGAGATTGGTTATCCTCCATGCGGGGACTCACCATCTAAAAAGCAGATCGGTTTTCGTCTCTCCAGCTACTAACCGTCCGAGAGGGTGCCATCTGAGGACCTAGGTTGACTAGTGTACCCACATAGCTCAAACCCTATTTCAAATTTTCAAATAAGCGGATCGGTTTTCGTCTCTCCAGCTACTAACCGTCCGAGAGGGTGCCATATGAGGACCTAGGTTGACTAGTGTACCTACGAGCTCAAACCCTATTTCAAATTTTCAAATAAGCGAGATCGGTTTTCGTCTCTCCAGCTACTAACCGTCGGAGAGGGTGTCATCCGAGGACACGGGAATGCCAAAAGACCCGCAGAAAATCCAAGTTAATCAAATCTTTAAAATGTAACTTTTCCGAGGATTTGGGATCACCAGGGAGCCTGCAGAAAGTTCAATCAAACATCATTAGTATGACAATTCTAAGTCCCGAGGAGAGACTTAAGAATTCTTAGACAAATTTTCAAAGTGTATTTGCGAAAGAAATGTATCCAATCACAATTTCAAATTTTTACCGAGGATGGATTTCGAATGACACATCCCGAGTGTTTTACAAAAAGGTTGTCTTAAAATTTTTCCAAAAGGGTTTTCCTTCATCCAAGAGGGCTTCTCACCATTTTGGAAAGGCTTTTCTTAAAATTCGAATCTGCTCACGTAAAACCTAACCTTGAGGTTTCGGGATCATTCGAGATGCATACAATCTGACTAATCAGAGAAAGCATTTTAAATGGGACCGTAATTCGGGCCAGGTCAAAAGCTTATCAATGGATATTCAATTTAAGGTTTAGAAATGAATTTTGATCAAAAATAGCTTCTTCGGGTCTACAAATCAAGAACCCCGAAGACATGATAAGACAGGATTGTACTTACCTCTTTAAGCGGTAGCTTCCTGTGTGATCTCTTGCATCAACCTGAAACACCTCTTAGATCGGAAAAGTTTTGGTGACGGGTTGTATCTTGGCTTAAGGTGGGCTCTTTAAGAATGGCCATATTTTCAAAAGAGGGGTGAACTTTGGTGATCACCTTGACATTTTTCCAGCTTTCATTTGCCTTTTGCGGAAGATTCATGATCATTCTTTTTCCAATTGATTTTGAGGATTTTCCTCTTTTCATCTTGATGATTTTTCTTCAGATTTATCTCTTTCCAGGGTGCTCTTTTCATGGGCTTTGGCCTTGCTTTTACCAGGCACTTTGCTTTTTCTAGCCCTTTCATCAATCTTTACATTGACTGGCTCTTTTGTAGACCGGTATCAAAATTCAAAGTTCTTCCGATCATGCTTTTTGATTCATTGCTGGTTATTCCTTTATTTGCCCCAGTGTAGGGAGGTGATCACCAACAAGGGTTTAGAAATGAGAATTCAATGGCTCAAATTGGCTCTTCAAAGGATAAGTGTTTAGGGACATAGAAATGAAATGCTTTTCTTCACCTTGAGGTGTTCCAAGTCTCTCCGCGTAAATCACCCGAAGCTATCACAAAAAGATTGATGCAGGTCAAGTACAATAAAGTCTTACCCGATCTTTTCTCCAAGAAATCATCCAATGAACCTCCAAATAGGCCCCAGTGTGGGGTGGTTCTTGTGAGGGTTATATTCAGAAAATTCTCCCTTTTTGGCTCAGAGTGGTTATCAAGGGATACAAATGTGTATGGATAATTTTGAAATGGAAATGCCTTTTCATCATTTCAATCCATGTAATCAACGCGAATGACCCCTACGTCCCGAGGTTAAGCTCTTTCATTCTATCACTCTCACTCATCACTCAAGTGTATCAAGGACGTGTTTAGGGATAATGTTTGCCTCTTTTCATCCGAAGGATCATTCTCTTGAAAAACTTTCAAAATATGCCATTTTATAGAAACTCAGGGCGTTTTCATCAAAATTCATCATTCGCAAAAATTTTCATCAAAAAGGATATTCAAAAGACGTTTCGAAATCTAAAGGGAATGTCCCTTTGAAAGGGTTTTGTAGCTTCACGAATCCAAAATTTTTTATTTTTCTTTAAGCATGACAAGTATATGAAAATACTTTGTGAAGGAGGAGGAACTCAAACTGTCTTCTTCAAATATTGGCTTCCGTTCCCTCCTTCGGATGTCGACTCCCGTTTCTCGTAAAAAAACAAAAGGAAACAAATCGGTTAAAGATATTCAAAATTTTAAGTTCCGAAGCGATTTCTTCCTACCTCCTTCGGATATCGACTCCCGTTTCCCTGTAAAAACAAAAGGAAACAAATCGAGTTAAAGATATTCAAAATTTTAAGTTCAAGCGATTTCTTCCTACCTCCTTCGGATATCGACTCCCTGTTTCCTGTAAAAACAAAAGGAAACAAATCAGTTAAAGATATTCAAAATTTTAAGTTCCGAAGCGATTTCTTCCTACCTCCTTCGGATATCGACTCCCGTTTCCTGTAAAAAACAAAAGGAAACAAATCAGTTAAAGATATTCAAAATTTTAAGTTCCGAAGCGATTTCTTCCTACCTCCTTCGGATATCGACTCCCGTTTCCTGTAAAAACAAAAGGAAACAAATCAGTTAAAGATATTCAAAATTTTCAAATCCCGGAGCGACTCCTTTCTATCTCCTTCGGATGTCAACTTCCGTTTCCTGTAAAAACAAAAGGAAACGATTAGTTAAAGATGTTCAAAATCCGTAATCCAAAATATCGGATAACTTCCCTGTTTTGATCGGTTGCTCTGCAAAGTTCTTCATGATTCCCAGTCCACCTACAAAATACAAATGTATGCAAACGCATGTATGCAAATGTCATGCGAATGCAAAACTCTATGTGACTCAGATCTGCTCATCAATCGCTCCGAAGCTCAATTTATTTCAAGGAAAATATCTCTTCACGGCATCCGAATTCACTGGACTTGCCAATTCTTCTCCATCCATGTTTACAAGTATAAGAGCTCCCCCGGATAAGACCTTCCGAATCACATAGGGGCCTTCATAATTTGGCATGAATTTGCCTCCTGGGTGTTGTGCATTTGGGAGCATTTTCTTCACAACTAGCATCCCTGTTTCAAAATTTCTAGGTTTAACCTTCTTGTTAAAAGCTCTGGCCACTTTCTTCTGATAACTTTGACCATGACAGATAGCCCTTAATCGCTTTTCGTCAATCAAATTCAATTGTTCATGTCTCTGCCGGTTCCACTCCTCTTCCGTGAGCTCTACTTGCGATAGAATCCTTAAAGAGGGGATTTCCACCTCTACTGGTAGGACCGCTTCCATACCGTATACTAAAGAGTAGGGAGTTGCCCCGGTTGAAGTACGAATTGAAGTTCGGTAGGCCATGAGAGCATATGGCAATCTTTCGTGCCAATCTCGATATTTCTCAGCAGTTTTGGCCAATATCTTCTTGATGTTCTTGTTTGCCGCTTCCACGGCTCCATTCATTTGCGGGCGGTAAGGCGAAGAATTAAGGTGTCGTACCTTAAATTGTTCCAATAGTTGATCGACAACCTTGTTGTTCAAATTTGAGCCATTGTCCGTAATGATGGCTCTTGGCACTCCATATCTTGAGATGATATCTCGCTTGATAAACTTAGCCACACTATTCGCAGTGACATTGGCATATGAGCTGGCTTCAATCCATTTAGTGAAGTAGTCAATAGCCACCAAAATAAAGAGATATCCGTTTGAGGCCTTTGGGTTAATAGGGCCAATCATATCAATTCCCCACATGCGAGAATGGCCACGGTTCGACATTTGATGTAGCTCGGTTGGCGGCGCATTTATCCTGTCGCCATATACCCGGCATTGATGACGGGATCTAACATCTTGGTTGCAATCCGACTCGATAGTCATCCAATAATATCCGAGTCTCATGATCTTCTTGGCGAGAAGGTGACCATTCATATGCGGTCCGCATTCCCCTTCATGAATCTCTTTCATAATAAGATTTGCTTCTTTCGAGTTTACGCACCTCAGCAGGACCGAGTCAAAGGATCTCTTGTATAGGATCTCGTCCGCTGAGGAAAAATTTAGATGCCATCTTGCTTATGTACTTTTTATCTTTGGTTTGATCGTCCCGCGGGGAATTCGCCCTTCAGTAGGTAATTCTTGATATCATGATACCACGGTTCTTCATCGGGTTCTTCTTCAATGACCATGCGGTATGCGGGTTGCTCCAAGATGTCAATCCTTAATGGCTCTATCTCAAGACCATTTTGCACTTGTAACATGGGCGACAGGCGTGGCCAAAGCATCAGCAAAATGGTTCGAGTTCTCGGCAGATATTCAAAAGTGATCTCCTCAAAATGTTGGATCGCCTCCTCGAGGTACTTATGATAAGGAATAAGCTTGGGATCCTTTGTCTTCCACTCTCCTTGGGTTTGTAAAATAATCAGCATGGAATCTCCATATACCAGTAGCTTCTTCACTTTTAATGATATGGCCAATTGTAATCCTAGTATGCAGGCTTCATATTCGGAAATGTTGTTGGTGCGGGGGAATACCAACTTGGCTGAAACCGGATAATGTTGATCTTCGGGGGATATCGAAGCGCCGATTACGATCCGGTGAGGTTCACCGCACCGTCAAAGTACATTATCCATTTGTCTTCGATATGTTCGGAATTTGACCTCCCTTGTTTGGCTCTAAATCATCCTTAGGAGGATTCTCGCCTAGCATGTTAGCAATTGCTCTTCCCTTGACAGATTTTTGGGGAGAGGTTTTGATATCGAACTCTGAAAGCAGTATTTGCCATTTAGCCATCTTTCCTAACAACGTTGGCTTCTCTAAAAGGTATTTGATAGGGTCATTTTCAGTGACCAGCTCTATATGATAATGCAGCGTGTCTTGCCTCAATGCGTGGAGGACCCAAACCAATGCTACGCAAGTCCTTTCCACTCGTTGGGTATTTGACTTCGGATGTTGTGAACTTTTTGCTCAAATAATATATGGCCCGCTCTTTGCGATCCTTGGGGTTAGTTTGGGCAAGTAAAGCTCCCAGGGACTCATCATTAACCGTCGGATATAGAGTTAAAGGAATGTTAGGGATAGGAGGTACCAACACTAGAGGTTGTACCAGGTATTCCTTGATCTTCTCAAATGCTTGTTGACATTACGTATCCCATTTGACCTTCGCACCTTTCTTTAACAGCTTGAAGAAGGGTTTCGCCGTTTCGACGGTTGGGATATGAATTCGGATATATAATTCAACCTTTCGAGTAGGCCCCTTATTTCCTTAACAAGTGGAAGGAGTCCCTATTTCCCATATAGCTTTGATCTTGGAAGGGTCAATTTCAATACCACGATTGCTCACCACAAATCCTAGCAGGCTTTCCCGATCTTGCACCAAATACGCATTTCGCAAGATTCAACTTGAGCTTATACTTTCTCAATCGATCAAATAACTTCTTCAAGCACTTTAACATGGTCTTCTCCAGGTCCGGACTTGGCAATCATATCATCCACATAGATCTCAATCTCCTTATGTATCATGTCATGAAAAAGGGTTACCATAGCCCTTTGATATGTTGCCCCCTGCATTTTTCAATCCAAATGGCATTACCTTGTAACAAAAGGTTCCCCATTGTGTGGTGAATGAGGTCTTGATCTTATCTTCTTCCTTCAAGCATGATCTCGATTATATCCCGAGAATCCATCCATAAAGGAGAATAGTTCAAAGCCCGCAGATCGTCGATGAGTACATCAATGTGCGGTAAGGGAAAATCATCCTTCGGACTAGCTTTGTTTAAGTCCCGATAATCCACGCATATTCTAATTCTTCCATCCTTCTTCTTAACTCGGTACGATGTTGGCGACCCAATCAGCATATGGGACAAGCCTCGATAAATCCAACTTTAAGGAGCTTCATCACCTCTTCCTTGATTTTATCCGCCGTTCAGGATTCATTCTTCTCGGGCGATTGATTTACCTGGGTGTGCAAGAAGGATTTGTGGGCAAAGCATGCTCCACAATCTCACGATCTAGACCCGGCATGTCAAGCATACGACCGGGCGAAGATATCTTGATATTCCTTGAGTAACACCGTCATTCTTAAAATATCTCGCTGCGGGACAAGTGTCCTCCTATTTTCACTTCCTCGACGCAAATAATCCCCCAAATTAATAGTGATAGGTTCTTCAGAAATAGGAGGCTTAGATTCTTCGAAACAATCCCATTCTCTCTTGATATCGCTCACATCAACCTCGTCTATATCAACTTCACATGCATAGTCATCGAGCTGATCTCGAGTCACATATTAACCTGTTATGTATGGGTGGGATGATATGCCTGAAATGCACCATGAAAGGTTAGTATTTAAAGATGATAAAATTGAAGGATGCATGATTTTTATCATGAAAACATTTTTCAAATTCCAATTTTTTAGACAAAGAAAGGAGAACTAGTCCACAATCTTCCGGACATCCTGGTTCTCAAAAGCTATTTAAAATCCAAGATCATATGGCGGATCGGGCCTCAAGTTTCATGGTAGAATCAATTGTCATCATCGGACCAATCCGTTGCTCCACATGTCGTAATCAAATTTGTGATGATTTTCATTAATAGATGCAACTAAGAACAATACAAGATCGCACTTCTCGGATCACAAAGCATGTGACCCAAAGGGTGCTAAAACATTCAAAAAGCTTAAAAGCAAATGCAGTGATCAAAATGCATTAAAAGATAAAGTTCAGAAAGAGCCTTTTACTCGGGGTGGGGAAATCATCGTCCAGCCACTCAATTATCACGTTCACCCGATTATCCAGGAACGGGTTGAATAAGTCTAGCTCGCATCTTCGCAATGTCTTCATCTTCCAACCATTTGCCTCCTTTAGAGATACCTCGAATAAGGGGTTTAGGAACATTTTTCCTCTAGCTCTCCATACATCGGTGCCTATGAAACGGCCACCTTGGCGCCCACGGCGTCCACGGTCTCCATAACGATTGTTTCGACCTCGGCCTCGACCTATGTTATTTTTCGCTACCCCATTATAACCCGGACCAACCTTGTGGTTATTTGAGCCCAAATTCAAAGGGTTACGGATTCCTTGACCATATTTCCCTAATCCAGCACCCGGAATAAATCCATTCAAGAGTAGCACTTTTCCCGCCATAGTTGCGGGTCTCGAAAGCTCTGGTGTAGCCACCTTTGCATCCGGTGACACATGCATGACAGATACAATGTCAAAGGTGTGATAGCTCAGCTCCTCCTCTTTTGAGGGTTCAATGTAAGGGACCATCCCTTTTAAAGTCGCTCGATGTCCCGTCTCGCCATGGACGGTGATCAATTGACCCTTGACCACAAATTTTAACTTTTGATGCAGAGAGGAAGGTACCGCTCCAGACACATGAATCCACGGTCTTCCCAGGAGCAAGGTGAAGGCGCTTGGAATATCTAACACTTGGAACGGTATAGAGAAAGTTACCGGTCCAATGTCAATGTCCAGCTCAATCTCTCCTACAACATTCTTGGAGACTCCATCAAATGATCGGATGGTGGCCTTGGATGTCTTCACAAAATCTTCATTGATCCCCAAGCTTCTCAAAGTGCTTAGTGGACACAGGTTGAAAGCGGAACCATTATCAATCAAGACGTGAGGCACCTCTTTTCCGTAACACCTCACAGCTACGTAGAGGGCCCTGTTGTGGACTCGCCCTTCTTTCGGGAAATCTTCGTCCGAAAAAGATATCTGATCTTTTAGAAGGATAGCACCCACAAAGTCTCCCAATTGCACTTCGTTAATTGTCTCTCGGAACATGCACCTCATCCAAGCACCTTCAAAAGGGCGTCTTTGTGCTTTTCAGAATTTTTGAAGAGATCCAAGAAGGAAATCGTGCGAGCATCTTCCGCAGGTTGGTCAACGACCTCATATTCACCGGTCCTCACGACCGATTGCAACTTCTCAACCTCTTCCGCAGTTGGGACTCTCTTTTCGAATCCGCTTCTTTCGGGGATAACATCTTTCGGATCTCATTATGGCGTCAATCTCGCCCATTCCATAATCCCAATGAACTCGCCCTTGAGTTGTATTCTTCCACAAGCGGTAATTTAATCCTCACCGGTATGATCCTTTCTCGGTAGTGATTCGGATGTTGACGGTTTTTCCGAACTAGAAGTTTCCAATTCCCAGCTATCAACTTTGTTCAAATCAATCACGAAACGAATCGGGGTATCTACCATCCCGATCATCTCATTCTCATGAACATCTTCGGGGTTATGTTCTGGACCCGGCCTCATCAACGCGACATTCTCTTCATCTAGATCCCTCTCGCCTTTCCTTTCGACTCTTAGGATAATCCCCTCAATTCTCATACCAATTTCCACCAGATGTTGGAATGAGGAGTATGTATATGCATACATACGGTCAAAGTATTCCGCCGGAAGTGAATTTAGTACGAACTCAAGCATTTCTCTCTCCGACAACCTGCGGTTGCACCATCACAGCGTGTTTCCTCCACCTTCTTGCAAAGAGCTCAAAACTCTCATCTTCACCTTTCCGGATATTCAACAGATTAGCCTTGGTGAAATAACCTCCGATTCCAGCTTCAAAGTGTCGTATGAAGTGCTCGATAAATCCTCCCACTTGGGACCCAATCCGGATCGATTGATTGGAACCATACCACAGTAGGCCCGTTAAACTTTGTCCAAAGTTCCGGATCGTTGTTTCGTCATCTTCATGGTGGCCAACCATTTGGCGAAGATAGTATGAGACATGCGCCGAGGACACCCAGCGCCATTATACTTCGTGCGGAAGACCACTCTCGGGTTCGCACCTTGAGGCGGGACATTTCTCGCTTGGGTGAGCGGCGTAATCAGCTCCTTCAACTCATCCATTTTCCTCGACACGTCATCTCCTTGTTCTTGCAATAGAGCGATCTTTCGATTCTCGTGTCTCCATGGTCCGCCGTATCTCCAGAATCTGCATATTCTCTTCTATTCTTGTGGCGTTGTTCCCGGCCATCAATTGCGATAATTCTGCTACCATAGTCGTCAAACGACGCATGAGCGTCTCTAGATTAGAAAGTCGCATATCGACCTCTCGATTCTCCCTGTTCATTCCGAGGAGCCGCTTGGTCCTTAACTTCATCGACCGTTCCCACAAATTCATCGCTTGCGGGGTCATCCATTCCACCCCACCCATCGGGGACTATATCTCCGGAATCGACAAAAAGCTTGGGGGCGCCGAATACAACACTTTAAAGTTGTAACCCCCACTATCTTCCCCAGTGTTATCAACTATTTCGCCCCTCTCTAGGGCTTTTCGCAAAAATCTTCTATCGCCTCGGCGGGCCTTATCCAGACGGACTTCATATTCGTCTATCTCTTCAATTTCTTGACCATCTTTGATGCTCATCAAATATCCCGAGGGTATTTTCAAAAGAGCTCCCTCGTAGGTTTCATCGCGAACTCCTCGGACAGCATGTCTATCGCCACGTAGGTCCCCTTGAAAGCGACATTTTCCATTCTTACTATGACGCCCAAGCTAATCAATTTTTCCAAGCAAGCCTCTTTTCGCTCCCGGAAATACTCTCTCCTTCCGGGTATTGCGAGACCAATGTCAAGACGTCCCGCATCTTACCCATATCCACTATAAACTCGAGAACTTCTTCCTCTTCACCTCCAAAAATCGCGTTCACCTCGCGATGCTCGTGTAGCGGGTTCCGCTGCACATTCGGTTCGGCTTTATCAAACTCCCGTAACTTTTCCGTCGATCAATGCTTGCACCTTGAACTTCGAGAGCGAGACAGGTTGTCCGCATTATGCCCCCTTTCTCCCATATGATATACGCACGTCCGGGTCTCATCATACCCGAGGAAATTTTGGCGGGTGAGCTCTAGGTGGCTCTTTAGCAACTAAGCGATTCTCCAACAACATGGGTAACAATTTGGATAAGGGTCGGGGTAGTGGGGTGAAAACAACCGGGTTCTTCTTTCGAATTCCGGTGGTTTGGAAGCGGTCCAGGAGGACGTTCCTTGGGTAGGAATTGAAGGCGAGAAATTTCGGGCTTTGGTGGGTTAGGGACAAAGGCTACTTCTCCGGTTTGCTCCCTATTATCCCTTCTCAAAGGGTATTGGCGTTTGAAAGGCGCCTCGGGTATCTTCTTTTCTCTTAATGCCCACTCGTGGCGCTCCGCCACCTTGATCGGGTGCGCAAATGTCCGACACCCAGAGGTGTTCAGCTTGTCGAAAAATTCAAATGGAAGGGCCTTGAGAAAAAGGTCTATTAGTTCTTCTTCCGGGACGGGCGGCTTTACCTGCACAGCCAACGCTCTCCATCTGCGGGCGTAGGCGCGAACGGCCTCGCTCTTTCCTTTTACGGTCCTTAAAAGGTCCTCTCTAGTTAGGGCGGTCAAAGTGTTAAACTTGTATTGCCGAAGGAACTCGTCGCGCGTTTATCCCAATCGGCGAGCCTCTCTGGCTCCAATTCAATGAACCACGCCAGGGCTGCCCCAGATAGGCTTTCCTGGAAGGTATTAACCAAGAGTGGAATGTTGTCAGAGAACCGAGACATTCGGCG
The DNA here is from genome assembly GCF_020921035.1 of Rhodamnia argentea. Lineage (NCBI taxonomy): Eukaryota > Viridiplantae > Streptophyta > Magnoliopsida > Myrtales > Myrtaceae > Rhodamnia > Rhodamnia argentea. The sequence continues at coordinate 13,781,581 of NC_063151.1, forward strand.
CAAGTAATACTTCAAGTGCGCCTTGGGACACCCGGTCCCGTTATATCTCCTCACAAAGTCTGGTCCCTTGTAATCAGCAAGAACCTCTATCTTTTCGAATGGTGCAACCTTGTCGAACCTCGAGAGTTCATAACCCCGACTCGCCAAACACTCTTCGATCTTAGCGAGCCTCTTAATTTCCTCTTCCATTTTGAGGACTTGCTTCTCCTTTTTCTCCAAGTCAATCACAATGGGAGGATCCTTAGGCGATCTCTCCGGATTCAGAGTGGGATTAGCGGTGGGCGCCGCACTAGCGTTCGCTCCATCGGATGGCTCCGCAGGAGCTTGAGAATTAGGGTCGGCGGGGTATCTCCCCTGGCTTGCAATCATCATTGCCTTCATCTCCGCCACCATTGTGGCGATCACATTCATTTGATTCTCCAGATTACCCACACGAGGTGCGAGCTCCTCTTGTTCCATCCTTAATTTGCGCGTCTTGCTATGAGTCCTCGTATTTGTTACTCACCTGTTTCCAGAATATCAAATTAGTATGGAAAATTTTAAAGGATGGGATACATTAATCCGTGGTAATTGACTTTTCTACATGTATGCATGAAATGCTCATAAAAGGAATAATATGTATTTATTACAAACCAAATTGTTCAAAAGCATCTAAAAGATAAAGAATACGTAAAATCTAAATGGGGGGGAATGGATCTATCCAAGTCGGGGACGCTTCCACTCTTCTTGTTCTTCTGATACATCGGAATCCCACAAGTATGGGTCTTCTCCTTCTTCTGATATCCACTGCTCTGGATCTTCGGGAATGTACGGTTCTACTCCCGGTACATACGGTACTATGTACTACGGCTCATACGACTCCACCTCTTCAATCCGAGGAGATACGCATTCGGGTACATATGGCTCGACAGTTGATTGGCGATACTCTTTAAACTTCTGGATATACTCCTTGGAGGCTCTATGAATGTTCATCTCATCATCCAAATAGTCCGGCCATTCAACTTGTTGCGGTGGGGAATTCTTCAAAGCGTGAAGAATAAGCTTGATCCGGGCCCGATACAACTCCTTTGTTTCCTTAGTGAGCTTTCCTCGTGTCATATCAAATGAGAAAATCCCGGGACATACATCCGGTGGTATCTCTTGTAGAACTCCAAATTGCCTCACCACTCGAATGGGGTAGTACGCCACAGGGCCAGTACATCCCAATAAGGGAATAGGACTATCTTCGACTCCCCTAATGCGAGCCTCCACAATCTTAGGCCAAGTCAAACGCCATCTAATATGCTCGGGTTTCAAATTGTCCAATAGCTCAACCCACTTTTTGAATGAGTATTTGGGTACAAGGGATTGACACTTAAGGAAGGATCTAAGAGGGTGAACGTGCTCATTGATCTCATAGCACCCCACTCGGAGTTGGAAAGTCTTTATATGAGAGGTGAACCATAAGTGAAGTAATCCGCTAGACGCTTGGAAAACAGCCTTTTTGAAAATTTGGAACGATTCGGGGAGAGAAAAGTCTCAGCTAAGATCATGTATGAATAATCCCAGCGACAACACGCTTGTCCGGCTATATGGGTTATGGAGGGGTCAAAAGTAGTTCTAGAAGTTGGGAATAGAACGAATGCAAAGAAAGCCAAAATGAACACCTTTCCCGATTTATGACCGGTTTCGGTGGGTAGAGATGAATAATTATTGAAAAGGAACGAGAAGGTGAATTTGTTGGAATTGGATTTGTAAACTTTTTCAATCTCGAAGTTTTAAGGCGAAGGAAACTCGATAACGAATGAGTGGAGTCCATGTCCAAAAGGGGGTTGAGCTATACGTTCTTCAAATTCGGCCCCAATAATAGCGGTATACTCCTCGAGCGTAGGGGTCAATTCCAATCCTCGAAAGTTGAATGTCATCGTGCGTGCATCCCATGCCTTAGCTAGTGCTTGGATGAGAGCCGGTTGGTATTCCACTTTGATCAAATCTACAAGTCGTCCCAAACGTCCTTCCACGTAGGCCTTGTTGACGATGTCGAGGCGATCCCACCATATAGCAAGTTCCTTGCGCGGTATTGGGATAACTTTGATGTCTCCATTCCCCATGATCTAAAAATGCAAAAATGATGATCCTAAAGTCAATTACCACAGTTTAATATGCATATGCATGTAATGTGATGCAAATGTGCTAACCAAATTCCATGTCATCTTTTGGTAACATGAGGGTCAACTACTCCAACTTGACCCAAATAAGCCAAATAGAGTAATTATGGACCTAATCTCACCCAAAGATGGCATGTAATTTGATTAGGATCGCTTAAGCGTAATCGGGGTAGAAAGTCGCTTACAAATTGACAACTCATGAAATTTACAAGTCTAATATAATAAAATCGAAAGAGATAGAACACGATAATATCTAGAGATGTTCGGACAATAAATGTCGATGAAAGTACATAATAGACTCAAAATATAATAAAACCTAGAAAATGCCCCAAAGTCGTACTAATCTAGACAGTGGGAATGGTATCCTCATCCGATGAAATCTCTACTATCTCGGGAAGCTTGATATCTTCTTCATCATCGGAGGATATGGTGATGATTTCCTTCTTCTTAATCGGGGAGTGTTTTGGGGCCGTCTTGGTCGCATGTGGCTTTCTTGCCAACTTCATGTACAACTCCCGGATTCTTTCTTTCTCGCGCTCGAGCTCCAAATATCGTCCACATCGGGTATAATCGCAACTCTCGCTACGGATGCGGTTTCGTCCGTTGAGCTCTCGTCCGTGAACAAATCCGAAAACTCGGAATGAAGCGGGTACTCGGTCCTCGCGTCGAATGGTCCTCCGCTCCCATGTGAATACATCGGGTACAACAACACGACTTTGGGGCGCCATCTATCCTAAAAAGGAAAATTTGACTTTCAACCCCGATCACTTAAACGATCTTACAAATTGTAATGATATGTAGTGAAAATGTATGATATGCAAAGTTTAAATTTACAAGTTCAAAATAAAAAGGGTAGAAAGCCTTACCAACCGATGTTACTCTTTTTTTTTGGTTTTTGGTTTTAGGTATACCAACCATCCATTTCACATGCGCATGAGACAAGTGAGGTTCAACTCTAAAGAAATCAAAAAGGCTCGGGTATGGACTTAAAAAGGCTCCCGCTATACAAATCGATGGGCCGCCCACAAGCGCAATCAAACAACAAGTGGGTAGGACCATCAATCTTGCATAGCGAGCGGGATCAAATATGGTCAACCCAAGTGCAATCAAACACAAGAGCTTCGCATACCGATCCCTATCTATGGCGACCTAAAAGGTGATTTCGCGACTCGGGTTTAGGCGCTTGTGTGTGCAGTGTCGTGATCCTCAAAATATGCAAGACATGTACCACAATTTATATTCAAAACACCACTTCAAAATTTGCATAAATAAACAAACAATCCAAAACTCCATATCTGCATCAAGAATGGTTAGCAAAGACGCCACCCCTTATAACTCCCATCCGCATCAACATTTAACACTTTTTGTTATTGGACGTACCTCACCTTCAAGAGCATCTACAGAAGACGAGGTTAGAAAACAATTAACATTTTTATCGGCTTAAATCCTCTTAAATATTCCCCAATGGAGTCGCCGGTCTGTCGCGACCCTCCTCCGGTCGGTCCCGGCGGGGGCGAGGGTTAACGAGCCGATCCCCCTTTTATATATATTATATTTTTTTGTGGGATCGCGGGTCTCTCCCAAGACCCATTACTCGAATCGCGATGTCGGGTAAAAATTTTTTAAATATCGAAATTGACCTTGTGTGGTCGGGTGGCATGTGCGATGTGTACATGCAATTTTGGAGTCGCCACCGATCGATTTATTGGAATGTACGATCGGAAAACCTTACCGAGCGGTCGGGAGAAACCGTTCGGTTCCGCGAAAACCGGAGATTTTGGGTCCGGGGACTTGGTTACGCCAAATTTCATATTTGACGCCCTTTCGGTTACCGATGTTGATTGTTTTTCTAACCTAAGAATTCATACGGATGTAATATCGGGTGAGGTAGGCCCTAACAATTCTAAGTTTTCATGCAGATGGGAATTTTCTATCCTAATCAATCACAATTAGAAAAATTAATGCGCAATCAAAATCATTACAATCGATCAAATCAATCAATCAAGGTTCGATATGTCTAAAATGGCCCTATCGGCCCATACAAAAATCAAATTTGGGTGTCGGGGTGATTTGGGTAAAAATTTGGGGCGAATGGCCCGGAAGGGTAGAATGGTCATTTTTGGGGTTTGGGACCCGAAAATCACAAAATTTCGATTTGGCCAGTTGAATGTGGTCATTTCTCATTTTTTGTGATTTTCTTGAATTTTTCTAATTTTTTCTATTTTTTTGGAATTTTTATTTATTTTTCAAAAATATTGGGAATTTTCCGGATCGAAATTAATCGACCCTCGAAGTCTCAAAAATTTTCGATCCAGACTTTATGAGTCCCGAATCGATCTAGGAATTTTTAGAAATTTTTTATGAAAATCTGGGAATTTTTATGAATTTTCTAAGTATTTTTACAATTTTTTTGGATTTTTTGGAAATTTCTTTTTATTTTTTATTATTTTTTAAACGGATCGGGTCAACCCTGGTCAATGACCGGTCAACCCGGTCCGACCGCCTTGCAGACCCGCTCTACACCTATACGGCACCGTATACGTATTTTCTACATTTTTTGATTTTCCGAAATTAAAATCCTAATATCCGAATATACTAAAAAGAAACGGACGGCCAAGATCTATTCTAAAATCCATCTAGACCGTTGGCTCTATCTCATTAAAACGACGCCGCTTCTCAACATCAAATGGGCGGTCGGGATTAAATCTCAAGACTTCATCTCAACCGTTGAAGCCTATTAAACTAAACGACGCCGCATCAATCTTCAAACGGACGGCCGAGATCTAACTCGTGGCTCGATCTGAGCCGTTCAATCCTTCTTCCCATAAAACGACGACACTTTTGGCCTTTATTCTAAACGGCGTCGTGCAACTAGACATACGAACGGCTACGATTCAAGCTAAAGTCTAATCCGGGCCGTCGAATCCCTTAAAGCTCAAAACGACGACGCATTACAAAGCCAAAACGACGTCGCTTTTGGGTTTTTATTTTCTAACTAATATACTAATTATCCGAAAATACCAAAAAGGGGATCGAACGGCCGAGAATCAAACCTATCGAAATATCTCAGCCGTTGGATCAAGGCTGAGTCGGCCTCTTCGCGCGCACAATTTAGATGACTAGACGCCGACCTGGACCACTCGTGGACTGCCACCTCAGCACATTGACCGTTTGACTCGACACGTCGGCTCGTCGTCTTCAACCTCACGACGACGCGACGAACGGCCGAGGTTTCCCGGCGAGATCCAACGGTGAAACCTCGGCCGATCAACCTCAAACCAACGCTAAATTACTCATTTTCACATCCAGATTAACATATTCTAAGATCAAACAATTTCAACGGCTAAATCGTGAGGATCGAACTAATCACGATTACGGCAACACAGACTTCAATCAAACAACACAGAGCATAACAATGGAATTCAAGCTTCAAACACGCTTAGATTAGGTCGAGAACACTTACCTCGGGCTCCGATCGAGCCCGGGATTGCCAGATTCGTCCGGCCGAAGATCGACCGGACCACGAGATTTTGGAAGTTCGATTGAGGCGACTCGGGCAAAATCGATGCAAAAGAAGGTTGCGATCGTGGTCGGTGAAGTTCTCGAGGAGCAAAACGCACACAACAATTTAAAAAATCATGTTCGGAACCATGCGATGCCATTGATGCACAGTGGAAGGAAGTGGAAGCTCGACTCACCGGTTTTGGAAGCTTGAAGACTATTGAGCTGTGCCGCGATCGCCTCTCCAGGACTCCGAGTGAACTTCCGGTGGTGGTGCGAGGCCTCGATTTGGCCTGGATCGCTTGGGCCGAAGATCTCACGGCTCCGGTTCAAGCTCCGGCGAAGGTATCGGTCGAGTCTCTCTCTCTACTTCTCTCTCTTTCTCTCTCTATTCCGTTATGAGTGCGAGCGAAATGAGCCCCCCTTCGTTCTAGAATCCTCTCACCCCTTTTATACTCGATTTTGAAATTTGCGCGCGCACGGGCGTGAGCTGGCCGACGCTATTCACGTGCCAATCACACGGGTTTGGGCTCGCCGGACGGTGACGGAATCGTTGGGATTCCGTCCAACGTCCGTTAAGCCTATGGTCGAGCTCAAACGAGCACTAATTCAACTCTGTTTTTTGAAAATGTTGACTTTGAGCACGCAGGGACTTTGACCATCGATTCCGGCCACCTCCGCGGCCATTGGCCGTGCCGCCGGTGGCAATCGACGTGTGTTCTCGAGGAAGCAAAACCCCTATGTTAATTAGATCAATTAGTGTCGAATTACCCTTCAATTTGATCGTTGAAACTCGACGTTCAAAGCTGCAAATCGCGTGGTATGAGGTTGAAGATGACATTTGTTTGGACGGTTCGACCGGTCCGGCCGCGATCGGACCGGTCCGAACCGGTCCAGGCAGTGAATTTTGCGCAATTTTCAAAATTAATCAAAATTGAGTGGGCATTTTTGCAATTAAACCTCAAAATTGGATTCTAGGGCCTGGATATTATCTAGAAATGTGTTTTTGCCCAAAATTTCTTATCAATTTTTATGAAAACCCCAAATTTTTCAATATTCCCAAATTAGGGCAATGTTCAATTGAGTGTCAATTTGACCAAATTGGACTACGAGACCTATGCCAATTGATTCAGAATGTGCAACCTTGTACCAAATTTACCATGAGAGTCCCTCAATTAAAAGTAATTTCAAAAATTGGCCAATTGAGGGACTAAATTGCAAAAAATTTGGGAATTCTTGTCTAATTCATGCAATTCGTGCAATTGAGGGTGCAATTGATCAAATTGAAGTTTAAAGGGACTGCAATTGAATGTCTAGACTTAAAATGTGCAAAAATTTGCAAATAAAAAGACTCAATTGGTATTTTTTGTGAAAATTCAACCTTAGGCGTTGTGAAGGAACACCCAAAATTGAATTCAATTTTCAAATTTTCTTGAGGTCAATATGAAAAGGGAATTAAAAGAAAAATATTGGACATTTTTGTGTATTTTTTTGACCTCGAAAAGTATTTTTTTTATGAATTTTCAAGAATTTTCCTATTTTCCTAAAATATTAAAAAAAACGAAAAATATGAAAAATTATTTTTTGTTCCAAATTGGTTCCTTATGCTTGACCAAGGCTTCCAATGTTGATTTTTTAATTTTTTTGATTTTTGTGAATTTTTGGTAATTTTGGAAAATAAAACTAAAGGAAAATCGATTAAAAATTCAGGTGTCAACACCCACTTCTTAAAAGAGTATTTGGGTACAAGGGATTGACACTTGAGGAAGGATCTAAGAGGGTGAACGTTCTCATTGATCTCATAACACCCTACTCGGAGTTGAAAAGTTTTTATATGAGATGTGAACCACATGTGGAGTAATCCATTAGATGCTTGGAAAATGACCTTTTTGGAAGTTTTGGAACGGTTTAGGGAGAGAAAGGTTTCAGCTAAAATCATATATGAATGATTCCGGTGACAACATGCTTGTCTGGCTATATGGACTATAGAAGGGTCAAAAGTGGTTCTAGAGGTTGGGAATAAGACGAATGCAAAGAAGGCTAAAATGAACACCTTTCCCGATTTATGACTGGTTTCGGTGGGTAGAGAGGAATAGTTGTAAAAAAATAAGGAGAATGTGAATTTGCCGGAGTTGGACTTATAGACTTTCTCTATTTCGGAGGTTTTGAGACGAAGAAAGCTCGATAGAGAGCGAGTAGAATCCATGTCCAGAGGGGGTTGAGCTATATGATCATCAAACTTAGCCCCAATGATAGCGGTATACTTCTCAAGTGTAGGAGTCAATTCAAGACCTTGGAAATTAAATGTCATCGTGCGCATTTCCCATGCCTTGGCCAAAGCTTAGATGAGGGCCGGTTGATACTCAACTTTGATCAAATTCACTAATTGTCCCAAACGCTCTTCAACGTATGCTTTGTTGATTATGTCGAGGCGATCCCACCATAGAGAAAGCTCCTTGCACGGCACTAGGATGACTTTGATATCTCCATTTCCCATGATCTAAAAATGCAAAATGATGATCCTAAAGTCAATTACCACGGATTTAATATGAATATGCATGAAATGTGATGCAAATGCACTAACCAAATTTCATGTCATCTTTTGGTAACATGAGGGTCAACTACTTCCATTTGACCCAAATAAGCCAAATAGGATAGTTATGGACCAAATCTCACCCAAAGATGGCGTGTAATTGATTAGGATCGTTTAAGTGTAATCGGGGTAGAAAGTCATTTTTACAACTTTAAAATTTGACAACCCACGAAATTCATAAGTCTAATACAATAAAGTCCAAAGAGATAGGATATGAAAGCATCTAAAGATATTCAACCAATACATGTGAATAGAACATACATAATTGACTCAAAGTGTAATGACCCCTAGAAATGCCCCAAAGTCGCACTAAACTAGATAGTCAAAGTAGTGTCCTCATCGGATGATATCTCCACTATCTCGGAAAATTTGACATCTTCTTCATCATCGGAGGATATGGTGATGATTTCCTTCTTCTTAATTGGGGAATGGTTCGGGGCCATCTTGGTTGCACGAGGCTTCTTCGCCAATTTCATGTATAACTCCCAAATTCTCTCTTTTTCGCGCTTGAGTTCCAAATGTTGTCCACAACGAGTATAATCACAACCCTCGCTACGAGTGCGGTTCCATCCATTGAGCTCCCGTCCATGGACAAATCCAAAAACTCGAAAAGTAGCGGGCACTCGGTCCTTGCGTTGAATAGTCTTCCGCTCCCATGCGAATGTATCGGAGACATCAATATGACTTCGGGGCACCATCTATCCTAAAAAGGAAAATTGACCTTCAACCCCGATCACTTAAACGATCTTACAAGTGTGAATGATATGTCATGGAAATGCATGATATGCGAAATTTTAAATTCAAAATAAAGAGGGTAAAAAGCCTTACCAACCGATGTTACTCTTTTTTTTTGTTTTTGGTTTTAGGTATACCAACCGTCCATTTCACATGCGCATGAGACAAGTGAGGTTCAACTATAAAGAAATCAAAAAGGCTCAAGTATGGACCTAAAAAGGTTCCCGCTATACGAATCTATGAGTCGCCCACAAGCGCAATCAAACAACAAGTGGGTAGGATCATCAATCTAGCATAGCGAGCGGGATTAAATATGGCTAACCCAAGTGTAATCAAACACATGAGCTTCGCATACCAATCCCTATCTATGGTGACCTAAAGGGTGATTTCGCGGCTCGGGTTTAGGCGCTTGTGTGTGCAGTGTCGTGATCCTCAAAATATGTAAGACATGCACAACAATTTATATTCAAAACAGCACTTCAATATGTGCATAAGTAAACACACAACCCGAAACACCATATCTGCATCAAAAAGGTTAACATAGGCGCCACCCCTTATAACTCCCATCTGCATCAACATTTAACACTTTTGTTAGTAGACGTACCTTACCTTCAAGAGCATCTGCAGAAAACGGGGTTAGAAAACACTCAACATTTTTATCGGCTTAAGTCCTCTTAATGGTTTAGCAACCATTCGATCCCCAATGGAGTCGCTGATCTGTCGCGACCCTCCTCCGGAAAATATTTTATCATTCCGGGGCGAGTAGGGTTAACGAGCCGATTCTTTTTATATGACCCTGGTTGTCGGCGGGATTTTTGGATCGCGGGTCTCTCCTAAGACCCATTACTCGAATCGCGATATAGGGAAAAATTTTATCGGGGTCGACCTTAGTGTGGTCGGGTGGCATGTGCGTAGTGTACATGCGTTTTGGAGTTGCCGCCTATCAATTTATTGGAGGGTATGATTAGAAAACCCTACCGAGCGATCGGGAGAAACCGTTTAGTTCTATGAGAAGCAGAGATTTGGGTCCGGGGACTTGGTTACGCCAAGATTCACATTGACTCCCTTTCGGTTACCGATGTCGAGTGTTTTTCTAACCTAAGAATTCATGCAGATGAAATTTTGGGTGAGGTAGGTTCTAACGATCTAAGGTATCACGCAGATGAGGATTTTCTACCCTAACGGTCACAATTAAAAAATTAATGTGCGCAATCAAAGTAATCCCAATCAATTCAATCAATCAATCATATAGACATATCTAAAATGGCCCTATCGACCTACAGAAATATCGAGTTTGGGTTTCGGGGATGGTTCGGGAAAATTTGAGGCGGAAGGCCCAAAAGGGTAGAATGGTCATTTTTGGGTGTTCGGGACCCGAAAATCACAAAATCGGGGTCGGGCTAGTTGAATGTGGCCATTTCCCATTTTTTGTGATTTTCTTGAATTTTTCTAATTTTTCTAATTTTTTTTGGATTTTTCATTTATTTTCTAAAAAAGTGGGAATTTTCCGGTTCGACGTAGATCAATCCTCGAAGTCTCAAAATTTTCAATCCAGACTATAAGAGTTCCGAATCGATCTAGAAATTTTTTAGAAATTTTTTGGGAAAATCTAGAAATTTTTATGAATTTTCTATGTATTTTTACAATTTTTTTGGATTTTTTGGAAATTTTTATCTATTTTTTATGATTTTTTATTAATAAATTTGGACCGGGTCAAACCGGTCAACCTGGTTAGACTGCTCACGAACTCGCACGACATCGGAACGACGACGTTTGCCATTTATTCTATTTATTTCTACATTTTTTGATTTTCCAAAACCTAATTTCTGAATATTAGAATATATATAGAAAAAGAACGGACAAGTGAGATCAATCTTGGAATCGATCTCGGCCGTCAACTCATTCAGATTAAAACGACGCCGCATTAGCCTTCCTACCGAAAACGGCACCGCATCAACTAATGGGACGAACGACCACGATTAAATTTTGAGACTCGATCCGAGCCGTAGACCTCTCTAAAACAAAAACGACACCACATCACTTAGTACCTCGAACGGCTGCGATTAATCCTAGCTTAGATCTAGGCTGTTCATGCCTTCACCGCACGAAACGACGACGCATTCGGGCCTTCTAATCTAAACGACGCCACTTCAACTATCACTATGAACAGCCATGATTGATCTTGGATTCTATCTAGACCGTCCGTTCTTGTTAACCCTAAACGACGACACTTCTAAGCAAAAACGGTGCCGTTTCTATTATTGTTATTTTCTATTTAATATACGAAAATTCTGAAAATACAAAAAATCGAATCCAACGGTCCTAAATCAAATCTATCAAATTACCACAATTGTTGGATCGAGTCCGAGTCAACTCGCTTGCACTAACGGCCGAGCCGACTCGGACACGAGCTGGACCAACCACAGGATGCTACGTCGGACTTTGACCCGCCGATCGAGCCACGTCATCATCTTCTTCAACCTCTCGACGACGCCGAATGAACGGTTGAGGTCCCTCCGGCGAGATCTAATAGTGAGATCTCGCCGAAATGACCTCAAACCAACGCGAATCAACTCGTTGCAACATCCGAACTAACATATCTAAAAATCACAGCATTTCATCCATGGAATCGCGAATGACGAGCTTTGCACAAGATCGACATCGCATAGTTCAATCAAATGATACAGAGCATCACAGTTCAATTCAATCACGGGATTGACTCAAATCAAGTATAGAAACCTTAATGCAGGGTCCGATTGACCTGGTTTGGTCAAGATTTGTCTAGACAAGCTTCGACAGTGATCGGCCATGGAGATGGATTTCACGGACTCGATTGGTAGGCTTTATGCAAAATCGAAGTAAAACAAAAGTGCATATGTGGTCAGCGACATTTAGAGATCAAAACGCACACACCAATTGCATTAATCATGTTCGTGAACTCGCGATGCCATGGATGCATAGAATGAAGCTTTGGAGATCAACTCACCGATTTTGAAGGTGTCGAGGCGATCCGGCGGTTGCGATTGCTTCTCCTCAGGTCCGGTGAACTTCTGAACTTGATCGCCGGCTCTAATTTGCTCTGAATCGATTGGGCGAAGACCTCACAGATTGAACTCAAACCTTCGATCGCGCGGGCGAGAAGGTAAGTTCTCTCTTGCTTTCTCTCTCTCTCTCTCTAACTTCCCGAGTGTCTCATGAGCCAAATGAGCCTCTCCCTTCACGAATATTCCCTTGAGCCTTTTATACCAACTTTCAAAATTTTGGCCCGTCGGGTAAGCTTGAGTCGGTGAAGATTACACGTGTTTGTCACATGATTTTTGGTCGCCCGAGGTCGGACGGCGACGAGTATCCCAGTGAACTCCGTTTGGTTCTCTGTTAGTCTCGAATTGAGCTTGAATTCATGCGTTCCGTGAAATGTTGACTTTTCGAGCTGCAGAAACTTTGACCGGCGATTCCGCCGTGCTTCGGCGGCCATTGGCCGTGTCGCCCGTCCCAATCGACGCGGCATAGCCCTTAGAACAAAAACCCCACACTAATTGCTCCAATTAATACCGAATTGGTCCTCAATTTGATCGTTGAAGTTCGCTGTTCAATCCCGCATATCGTACGAGTCGTCCGAGGAAGACGACACTGTGCTGGACCGGTTCGACCGGTCCGACCGGTCTGAACCGGTTCGGATAGTGAATTTTGTAGAATTTTCAAAATTAATTGAAATTCACTGGAAATTTTTGCAATTAAACTTCAAAATTGGACTTAGGAGCTTGGATATTATCTAGAAATGCAATTTTTCCCAAAATTTTCCATCAATTTATGCAAAACCCCCAAATTTTTCTAAATTGGCAAATTGGGGAAAAGTTCAATTGAGTGCCCTAATTATCAAATTGGACCAAATCAACCCTGCCAATCGATTTAGAGCATATGAAAACCTAGGGGGACGGTCCAATTTTGCCACGAAAGCCCCTCAATTAAAAGCAATTTCAAAAATTGGCAAGTTGAGAGACTAAATTGCAAATATTTTAGGGATTTTTGTGTAATTCGTGTAATTCACGTAATTGAGGGTGCAATTGATCAAATTGAAGTTTGAAGGGACTGCAATTGAATGTCAAGACTCTAAATGTGCAAAAATTGTAAATAAAAAGACTCAATTGGTATTTTTTGTGCAAATTCAACTCTAGGCATTGTGAAGAAACACATAAAATTGAACTTAATTTTCAATTTTTCTTGAGGTCAATATTAAAGGGGAATTAAAAGAAAAATATTGAACATTTTTGTGTATTTTTGCGACCTCGAAAAGTATTTTTTATGAATTTTATAATATTTTTCTATTTTTCGAAAATATTAAAAAAATGTGAAAAATATGAAAAATTATTTTTTGTTCAAAATTGGTTCCTTAAGCTTGGCCAAGGCTTCCAATGTTGATTTTTTTTATTTTAAGTTTTTTGATTTTTTTGTGAATTTTTGAGAATTTTTAGAAAATAAAACTAATGAAAATTTGATTAAAAATCGAGTGTCAACGACCACCGCAGCTTTGATCGCCACACTGGCACTCCTCCGGCGACCATTGATCCCGAGGTAGGGCTCAATCAACGCGTATTGATCTGAGGAACAAAACGCCCAAGGTAATTGATTTAATTAGCAACGATTGGCTTATCAATTTGGCCATTGAAATCAATCCAAGGACTGTTCATTCGCGTAGGCATTTTGAGGAAGAAGACAACACTATTTGGACCGGTTAGGCCGGTCCAACCGGCGGTCAGACCGGTCTGAACCGGTTAAGACTTACAATTTTCAAAATTAATCAAAATCCGTGGGGAATTTTTACAATTAAACCTCGAAATTGAACTTAGGAGCTCGAATTCTATCTAGAAATGTGGTTTTTCCCAAAATTTTGCTTCAATTTCTACAAAAACCCCAAATTTTTCTAAAATTGCAAATTGGGGAAAACTTCAATTGGGCGCCCAAACGATCAAATTGGACAAACCACCCCTGCCAATCGATTCAGAATATATGAAAACCTTCGGATGTAGTCCAATTTTGGCATAAAAGTCCCTAGATTACAAGTAATTTCAAAAATTGGGAATTCCGGGGACTAAATTGCAAAGATTTTGGGGATTTTTGCCCAATTCGTGTAATTTGTGCAATTGAGGGCGAAATTGATCAAATTGGAGTTGCAGAGGATAGAAATTGAATGTCTTGACTCAAGATGCACGAAAATTGAAAATAAAAAGACTTAAATTGTATTTTTTAATCAAATTCAACCCTTGGTGTTGTGAAGAAACACCTAAAATTGAATTCAATTTTTGATTTTTCTCGAGGCCAATATGAAGAGAGAATTAAAATAAAAATATGAAAAATTTTCCTATATTTTTGTGACCTCGGGAAGCATTTTTTTTTAAATTTTCTTGTATTTTCCTATTTTTCGAAAAATATTAAAAAATGCGAAAAATATAAAAAATTATTTTTTGCTCAAAAATGGTTCCTTATGCTTGGCCAAGGCTACCAAACTTGATTTTTCAATTTTTTGACTTTTTATGAATTTTTGTGAATTTTTGTGAAATAAAACTAAGAAATACTTGATGAAAAATTATTTTTTAAGCAAATTCAACCCTTGGTGTTGTGAAGGAACACCTAAAATTGAATTCAATTTTTGATTTTTATTGAGGTCAATATGAAGAGGGAATTCAAAGAAAAATATGGAACATTTTCCTATATTTTTGTGACCTCGGGAAGCATTTTTTGTGAATTTTCTTGTATTTTCCTATTTTCCGAAAAATATTAAAAAATGCGAAAAATATGAAAAATTGTTTTTTGCTCAAAAATGGTTCCTTATGCTTGGACAAGGCTACCAAACTTGATTTTTTAATTTTTTTGACTTTTTATGAATTTTTGTGAATTTTTGTGAAATAAAACTAAGAAATACTTGATCAAAAATCGGGTGTCAACACTTATGTTCCATTTGTAGATATGGCATAGAGGACTAACATTTAGTCGGAACCCGAAGATGATTCATTACTTACACGGCAGACCTAACATAGACCACAGGCCATATGTGATGCTCAAGTAATTGAGGAATTTAGCGGTTCGTCTATCATTTGTAACAACAGTATGGAGTGGTACCGTAGATATACACGGGGGTGGATTTCTATGAAGGGAGCCGCAATGGGTGCAACGGTTTGTGCAAACGCTTTCAATTTAATTCATTAATTATTTTTTAGCAATATAAGTTATTGGCATTCGATAACTTTTGTTAATGTTGATATCCTTACTAGGATGATGGCATCGAAAAAATCTTATATATGACTGATTTTGCCGCTCCATCTCGTCAAGCTTGGGCAGCTATGAAGAGGATAGCTAGGGCAATACCACACGTCCGGAATGAGGAGAGGTGGCTAACAATGACGCCACCACCCCAACCAACAACTACAACAAGACTCCTTGGGCCCTATGAGGATGATCCACCCGAGACTGTTTAGCCGACCGGGAGGACCACTCGAGCTCATCCAGTTGGTGATGCCGTCCTCTACCCCTTGGAATATTATACGACAGATTTCACTCCATGATTCACTCCAAGGTTCGATCAGGCAGATTTCATTCCAAGGTTCACCCAATTTGTCGGCCCATTTCACGGGGATCCGTTTTTTAATTTCGTGACAATCAATGACCACAGATTCCAGCTACTTTTTCGACTTCATATGGATCCGATTTTTCTCCTCTTTTCCCATGCCCTCATATTGTAAGATATGTACCGTCTGAGCACGGCATATTTTCTTACTTTGACGATGTATCCACATCACAAGATATGCCTTCATCATCTACATATCCTACTCATTCGGATCCTCATCCTCGTTCTCGGTACAATACTAGACTTGCCGAACAACGGAGACGACCCGATTGTGGAACGGGAGGTCGGGTAGGAGGACGATATTATTAGTAGATGTAATTGCGGTTAACAATTGTTATCTATTATGAAAATTCCATGTTTTTCATATATCTTACCAATTTTATTTTATAAATATTTTTAATTAATTACATAAATACAAAATTATTTATTAATTATATATCTTAATAAATTTTTTAATTAATTATTGATAATTATGTTACAAAAATAAGGTTCAAAAGAAAAAATTATAAATAAAATAAATGTTATAACTATCAATAATTAAAAAACGTAACAAAAATACAAAAAAAACCCCATCATGGTCGCCGAATGAGGCCGGTTCCGCACCTAGAGTGCCAAACAGGTGTCGTGCGACACTTTGACCGCCGCGCGACACCCAAAATGGTAAATATTTTTTAACCTAAATTGGTAAATTATTTTTTTTACATCTATTTTGGAAAAAAAAAAACCCTTCTTTTTTCCCTAAAACCTCTCTTCTTATGATGAAAACCCAGCCTCTAGAGACCCCACAACTCCTTGAAACTTGCCCATTCAACCTTGGCACTTGGCCCTTCCCCAAAGCTACATTTTCCTCTCTTTTTTGTTCAAAGCCAGCTTCTTAGGGCAGTTGGGCTTTCCAAGAGGTTTGAGGAAGAGGGGAGAGCTCATTTTTGGGGTCTTGGGGTGTGGCGAGGATGGAAAGGAGGAGAAAGTTTCTCCATTTTTGCTCCAGCTTTCTTTTTTCTAGCTGGTGCGTCTCGTTTGCTTTGCTTCCGCTTGGTCAAACGGGCCGGGTCGAGGTTTGACCCGCTCAATTTGGCGTAAAACAGCCTCCATACGGTGCTAATTTGACCCATTTTTGTGAAATTGATTCGACTAGAATGTAATTAAAGGAGTCTAGATCAACTGTCATAACCGACTCGGAAAAAAATAAAAATAAAAAAGATGATTGGAAAAAGCTCAATTTTTTTGCTTGATTAAGGCATGAAATCTCATGATTTAAAGAAGCTATGACCTGAATCGAGTTTTTGAGAACTAATATGACTAAAATGCGATTAAAATTAAAAGAAATTTTTTGGCTATTTTTCTATATTTTTTACCACATTCGATATTTTCTCAATTTTAGCTATTTTTAAAATAAAAATAAAATTTGAAAATGCTGAAGAAGTACGAGAAATATTTTTTGCTTAAAATTAGTTCCTCATGCTTGGCCAAGGGTTTCAAAGTTGATTTTTGATTTTTATGAATTTTTATTGATTCTTTATTAAATTTCTAAAAAAGACTAACTAAAAATTAGGTGTCAGCAGTCTTATATGTTCATCCATTTGACTTCTTGCTTAGTCGAGGCAAGTAGATCTCTATCCTTACTATTATGCTTTCTATGATTACGGATGCGAGTGTTGGATTCTAGTGATTAATGAGTTGTGTTTGAGGATTTGGATAAGATTCTAAGATCTATTACTTATGAGGATCGTGATTGCTTTGGTAAGATTCTGATATCCGCGGTTGATGTGAGATGTCTTTGATTGTTTTGGACGATTCTCAATTCCGTGATGTTATAGTTGGTTTAGTCATTTGAAATGGAAATCTACTACTAGGTGTAATCCACTCACTCTTATAGTTGAAACCCTTTTTTAGATCAAAATATATCGGATAATCCGATACTAGTATAACAACGTCTCTATGGTAAGCCTTTATGGATTGGTAGGTCCATACGAGAGCATGTTCACGTCCGACCTAATAGTCCATTGAGAACCTGTTATAAGATCATTCGAACGAGGGTTTATGTGGAAGAGGGACCTCCAATTGGTTTAGTCGCCTTTAAATTCTAGGCCGTTTATTGCAGTAGGATATTATCTTGGGTAGGTCCTATCCACCTCACCAGTTCAACGTGCTTAGGATCGCAAATGATGAAAATAATAGTGAGATGTTCACTCCTCATATGGGTTTGATAATTAGGTTCGAAGAGGAATGATAAACAAGCGGATGGTGCTAGAATTAGTAGTACACGAAGTAGTTTAGTTTCTTTGTGATTTCCTTTTGTAGTACTCCTCCTATGTAAATATTGTAAATAAGTGAAGTGGCTATATGAAATATGTAACAATGAGTGGATGGTGACTTTTATTAAAAGAGTTCTGAATAAAAGACTGTTGTTGTTTGATATGCGTGTGTTATTGTCGCGACCCTCCGGAAATTTCTTTCCGGGGTGGAATAGGGCTAACGAGCCGATCCCTCCTTTTATAGACATGTATATGGGGGATCGCGAGTCTCTCCCAAGACCCATTACTCGAATCGCGATGTCGGGTAAAATTTATCAAATATCGAAATTGACCTTGTGTGGTCCGGTGGCATGTGCGAGGTGTACATGCAATTCGGAGTCGCCACCGATCGATTTATTGGAATGTACGATCGGAAAACCTTACCGAGCGGTCGGGAGAAACCGTTCGGTTCCGCGAAAAACCGGAGATTTTGGGTCCGGGGACTTGGTTACGCCAAGTTTCAAATTTGACGCCCTTTCGGTTACCGATGTTGATTGTTTTTCTAACCTAAGATTTCATGCGGATACGATATCGGATGAGGTAGGTCCTAAAAAATCGAGTATTCATGCGGATGGGAATTTTCTATCCTAATCAATCACAATCGAGGAATTAATGCGCAATCAAAATCATTACAAGCAATCAAATCAATCAATCAAGGTTTGATATGTCTAAAATGGCCCTATCGGCCCACACAAAAATCAATTTTGGGTATCGGGGTGATTTGGTAAAAATTTGGGGCGGAAGGCCCGGAAGGGTAGAATGGTCATTTTTGGGAGTTCGGGACCCAAAAATCACAAAATTAGGGTCGGGCCAGTTGAATGTGGCCATTTCCCATTTTTTGTGATTTTATGGAATTTTTCTAATTTTTTCTATTTTTTGGAATTTTCATTTATTTTTAAAAAAATATTGGAAATTTTCCGGATCGAAATTAATCGACCCTCGTAGTCTCAAAAATTTTCGATCCGGACTTTACGAGTCCCGAATCGATCTAGAAATTTTTAGAAATTTTTTTATGAAAATCGGGAATTTTTATGAATTTTCTAAGTATTTTTATAATTTTTTTGGATTTTTGGAAATTTCTTTTTATTTTTTTATTATTTTTTTATTAATAAACCGGACCGGTTCGACCCGGTCAACGGCCGGTCAACCCGGTCTGACCGCCCACAGACCCGACCAGTACCCTATACGGTACCGTATACGTACTATCCTATTTATTTTCGTATTTTCCAATATTAAATCCTAATATCCGACTATATACAAAAATGATGGGCCGATCGAGATCGATTCCTGGATCAATCTCGGCCGTCGGCCCTCTACCGAAAGAAACGACGCCGCATAAGTATAAATGGCAGACGGTCACGATTAGACGTTGAGGCTCAATCTGAGCCGTTCCTTTCTCCTAGACTAAAACGACGACGCTTTAGTCTTTATAAAACGGTGCCGCATCGCTTTTATCGCACGGACGGCCAAGATTCGATCCTATGGCTCAATCTCGAGCCGTTTATCCCTCATTAGCAAAACGGCGTCGCACCACCTAACTAAACGGACGGCCCGGATCTAACCTAGACCTAATCTCGACCATTCATTCCATCTCGAAGCCAAACGACGTCGCCTAATCACTAACTAAAACGGCGCCGTTTCACCAATTTTTATTTTTGCCTAATATACTAATATTTCAAAATTACGAAAAAACAGATCCAACGGTTATCAATCAAACCTAACTATTTATCCTAACCGTTGGATCAAGGCCGACTCCGCCTCTTCGCGCCAACGACCAGGCCGAGTCGGCCGTGACCTGGACCACTCGGCGCACGACACCGGGCACGTTGACCCGTTGACCACGCCACATCAGCACCTTCTTCAACCTCTCGACGACAACAAATGAACGGTCGAGAACATTCCGGCGAGATCCGACGGTGAGATCTCACCGGAATGGCCTCAAACCAACGCCAAACGACTCCACACGACCTCTAGATTAACATATCCTAAAATCATTCGATTTCACCGAGCAAATTGCGAACTATGAACTACGCACGGAACCTCAATCCAGAGTTCGAACACACGGGTTCAGAGCAAATCAAGACAATTAATCCATAGACAAGCATTATGAGAAGGTTAAGGATCTTACCTCGAGCTCGGATCGAGCTCGCAGTGGCCGGAATGACCTGGCCGGCGCTCGACCCGACCGAGCAAAGGAGGCGGTTCGACTCGGGTTTATCGCGCAGAATCAATGCATAAAAAGGATGCGATTGAGGTTAGAAATGCATGGGGATGAAAACGCCTACATTAATTGAAGGAATCGTGCACAGAACAAAGAGATGCCATGATCGTGCAGCGGTGCAATTGAAAGCTCGACTCACCGATCCGGGCGGTTTCGGGCGGCGAGGCTGGTGGCGATCGCTTCTCCGATCCTCGGGCAAGCTACGGGAAGTGGCGGCTGGCCTTGAATCTCCCTAGATTGCTCCGGCGAGGTGCTCACGGTTCAAGCTCCAATCCTCGATCGCACGGGTGAGAGGATGAGCTCTCTCTCCCTTTCTCTTTCTCTCTCTAGCTCTGTTAGACTTGGTGAGCACGAATGAACCTCGCGATCCGTAATGTTCTTTGGCTATTTATACTTGGCTTTCAAAAATTTGGCGCGTCGGGTGTGAGTTGGCCGAGCTATCCTCACGTGTGCCCACGTGATTTCTGGCTCGCCGGACGGTGACGGAATCACTAGGATTCCGTCCAAGCCCGTCAAGTCCCCTGTCGAGCCTTGAACGAGCGCCAATTGCCTTCCCGCTTCAATATGTTGACTATTTTGCGCGCCGAAGCTTTGACCGGCAATGCCGCCGTCCTCCGGCGGTGATTAGCTCCCGCCACCGGTGGGGGTCGACGCTCCGCCTACGAAAAACCAAACCCCTCAATCAATTGAATCAATTAGAGTCGAATTGGCTCTCAATTTGATCACCAAAACTCGGCGCTCAAACCTGCAAATCGTGCCTCTCATTTGGGGAAGATGAAGTATCATTCGGGACCGGTTCGACCAGGCGGTCGAGCCGGTCCGAACCGGGTTCGAACAAGTGTTCTTTACAAAATTTTAAAAATTAGTTGAAATTGAATGGGGATTTTTGCAATTAAACTTCAAAATTGGACTTAGGGGCCTGAATTCTATATTAAAATGTGATTTTGCCCAAAAGTTCATGTCAATTTCAACAAAAACCCCAAATTTTTCTAAATTGCCAATTTGGGGAAAACCCCAATTGGATGTCAATTCGACCAAATTGGACTACGAGACCTATGTCAATTGATTTGAAATGTATAAAAACATAGGGGGACGGTCCAATTTTACCATGATAGTCCCTCAATTAAAAGTAATTTCAAAATTTGGTAAAATGAGGGACTAAATTGCAAACATTTTGGAGATTTGGCCTAATTCGTGCAATTCGCGCGATTGAGGGTGCAATTGATCAAATTGAAGCTCAAAGGGACTGCAATTGAATGTCTAGACTCTAAATGTGCAAAAAGTGCAAATAAAAAGACTCAATTAGTATTTTTTATGCAAATTCAACCTTAGGTATTATGAAGAAACACCTAAAATTGGATTCAATTTTGAATTTTTCTTGAGGTCAATATTAAAAGGGAATTAAAATAAAAATATTGGACCTTTTTGTGTATTTTTGTGACCTCGAAAAGTATTTTTTATGATTTTTTCAAAGATTTTTCTATTTTCCTAAAATATTAAAAAATGCGAAAAATATGAAAAATTATTTTTTGTTCCAAATTGGTTCCTTAATCTTGGCCAAGGCTTCCAATGTTGATTTTATAATTTTTTGATTTTTTGTGAATTTTTAATGAATTTTGGAAAATAAAACTAAAGGAAAACCGACTAAAAATTCGGGTGTCAACAGTTGCCCCTCTTTGAAAGTAATCTCGGTCAGAGGTTGCTTTCCAAGACAAGGTGACACCTGGATCTTTTGTCGACTCTGCTGGGGAAAAATCTAAAGAAAAAAAGTCTTGACATCCAATTGCCTTACCTTTCTTGTTAAAGCTCTAACTCCGTGGAGAATTATTTCGGTTCATGCTCGTCTTATGTGAAATAGAGATGAGAAGAGAGAGAGACTTACCTGTAGCTCACCTGTCTATGGTTTGAGATTTGTCGATCTGAGGTTGAAAAAATTGAATGCACGTAATTACCGTGGGACGGTTTGGCGTGATTTACAATGGTTAGCGTCCGTATGATGTCGAGTGGTGGTTTGAAGATTTGTGGGGAAGGTTCACCCTTGTAACAAAGGGGTTTTACCTATTTAAAAATGGGTTTGACTATCCACTAGGGATTCATCATTTAAAAAGGGGGCAGATCGGCTTTCGTCTCTCCAGCTACTCACCGTCTGAAAGGGGAGGTTCACCCTTGTAACAAAGGGGTTTCACCTATTTAAAAGAGATTGGCTATCCTCCATGCGGGGACTCACCATCTAAAAAGCAGATCGGCTTTCGTCTCTCCAGCTACTAACCATCTGAGGGGGGGAGGTTCACCCTTGTAACAAAGGGGTTTCACCTATTTAAAAGAGATTGGCTATCCTCCATGCGGGGACTCACCATCTAAAAAGCGGATCGGCTTTCGTCTCTCCAAGCTACTAACCGTCGAGGGGGAGGTTCACCCTTGTAACAAAGGGGTTTCACCTATTTAAAAGAGATTGGCTATCCTCCATGCGGGGACTCACCATCTAAAAAGCAGATCGGCTTTCGTCTCTCCAGCTACTAACCGTCCGAGAGGGTGCCATCCGAGGACCTAGGTTGACTAGTGTACCTACGGAGCTCAAACCCTATTTCAAATTTTCAAAAAGGCAGATCGGTTTTCGTCTCTCCAGCTACTAACCGTCGAGAGGGTGCCATCTCGAGGACCTAGGTTGACTAGTGTACCTACAGAGCTCAAACCCTATTTCAAATTTTCAAAAAGGCGGATCGGTTTTCGTCTCTCCAACTACTAACCGTCGAGAGGGTGCCATCTCGAGGACCTAGGTTGACTAGTGTACCTACGAGCTCAAACCCTATTTCAAATTTTCAAAAAGGCAGATCGGTTTTCGTCTCTCCAGCTACTAACCGTCCGAGAGGGTGCCATCGAGGACCTAGGTTGACTAGTGTACCTACAGAGCTCAAACCCTATTTCAAATTTTCAAATAAGCGAGAGGATCCGAGGACCGGGGATGCCAAAAGACCTGCGGAAAATCCAAGTTAATCAAATCTTTAAAATGCAACTTTTCCGAGGATTTGGGGTCACTAGGGAACCTGCAGAAAGTTCAATCAAACATCATTAGTATGACAACTTTAAGTTCTTGGGAGAAATTTAAGAATTCTAGACAAATTTTCAAAGTGTATTTGTGAGGGAGATGTGTCCAATCACAATTTCAAATCTCCATCGAGGATGGATTTTGAATGACACATCCCGAGTGTTCTTCAAAAAGGTTGTTTTAAAAAATTTTCAAAAGGATTTTCCTTCATCCAAGAGGGCTTCTCACCGTTTTGGAAAGGCTTTTTCTTAAAATTCAAATCTGCTCGCGAGAAACCTAACCTTGAGGTTTCGGGATCATTCGAGATGCATACAATCCGACTAATCGGAGAAGGCATTTTAAAAGGGACCGTAATTCAGGCCAGGTCAAAGGCTTATCAATGGATATTCAATTTAAGGTTTAGAAATGAATCTTGATCAAAAATAGCTTCTTCGGGTCTACAAGTCAAGAACCCCGAAGACATGATAAGACAGGATTGTACTTACCTCTTTAAGCGGTAGCTTCCTGTGTGATCTCTTGCATCAACTTGAAACACCTCTTAGATCAGAAAAGTTTTGGTGACAAGGTTGTATTTTGGCTTAAGGTGGGCCCTTTAAGGACGGCTATATTTTCAAAGAGGGGTGAACTTTGGTGATCACCTTGACATTTTTCCAGCTTTCATTTGCTTTTGCAGTAGATTCATGATCATTTTTTGCTCAATTGACTTTGAGGATTTTCCTCTTTTCATCTTAATGATTTTTCTTTAAGATTTATCTCTTTCCAGGGTGCTCTTTTCATGGGCTTTGGCCTTGCTTTTACCAGGCACTTTGCTTTTTCTAACCCTTTCATCAATCTTTGCATTGGTGGCTCTTTTGGAGACCGGTATCAAAATTCAAAGTTCTTCCGATCATGCTTTTTGATTCATTGCTGGTTATTCCTTTATTTGCCCCGGTGTAGGGAGGTGATCACCAACAAGGGTTTAGAAATGAGAATTCAATGGCTCAAATTGGCTCTTCAAAGGATAAGTGTTTAGGGATATAGAAGTGAAATGCTTTTCTTCACTTTGAGATGTTCCAAATCTCTGCCGGGAATCACCTGAAGCTATCACAAAAAGATTGATGCGGGTCAGTACAATAAAGTCTTACCGACCTTTTCTCCAAGAAATCATCCAATGAACCTCCAAATATGCCCCGAGTGTGGGGTGGTTCTTGACAGGGGTTATATTCACAAAATTCTCCCTTTTGGCTCGGATTGGTTATCAAGGGATATAAATGTGTATGGATAATTTTGAAATGGAAATGCCTTTTCATCATTTCAATCCATGTAATCAACGCGAATGACCCCTACGTCCCAAGGTTAAGCTCTTTCACTCTATCACTCTCACTCATCGTTCAAGTGAATCGGGGACGTGTTTAAG
The DNA here is from genome assembly GCF_020921035.1 of Rhodamnia argentea. Lineage (NCBI taxonomy): Eukaryota > Viridiplantae > Streptophyta > Magnoliopsida > Myrtales > Myrtaceae > Rhodamnia > Rhodamnia argentea. Next base: position 13,806,136 of record NC_063151.1, read on the forward strand.
GACAAAGTTTGCCTCTTTTCATCGAAGGATCGAGTCTTTTGAAAAGCTTTCAAAACATGCCCTTTTATAGAAACTCGGGGCATTTCATCAAAAATTCATCATTCGCAAAAATCTTCATTGAGAGGGTATTCGAAAGACGTTTCCGAAATTTGAAAGGAATGTTTCTTTGAAAGAGCTCTGTTGCTTTGCAAATCCAAATTTTCTTAATTTCAAGCACGACGGTGTATGAAAATACTTTGTAAAGGAGGAAAACCTCAAACCTGTCTTCTTCAAATATTGACTTTGTTCCTCGTAAAAACAAAAGGAAACAATCAGTTCAAAACATTTAAAATTTTAAGTTCAAGCGGTTTTTTCTTGTTTCCTTCAGACGTTGACTCCCGTTTCCTGTAAAAACAAAAGGAATCGACCAGTCAAAGATATTCAAAATTTCAAATCCCGATGCGACTTCGTTCTACCTCCTTCGAATGTTGACTCCCGTTTCCTCCTTGGGATGTTGACTCCCGTTTCCGTAAAAACAAAAGGAATCAATTAGTCAAAGATATACAAAATTTTAAGTTCCGAAGCGATTTCTTCTCATTTCCTCCGGATGTTGACTCTCGTTTCCTCCTGTCTCCTTCGGATGTTGATTCTTGTTCCTCTGCAAGGTTCTTCGTGATTCCCGGTTTACCCGCAAAATACAAACGTATGCAAATGCATGTATGCGGATGTCATGCGAATGCAAAATTCTATGTGACTCGAGATCTGCTCATTAATCGCTCCGAAGCTCAATTTATTTCAAGGAAAATATCTCTTCACGGCATCCGAATTCACTGGACTTGCCAACTCTTCTCCATCCATGTTTACAAGTATAAGAGCTCCCCCGGATAAGACTTTCTGAATCACGTAGGGGCCTTCATAATTTGGCGTAAATTTGCCTCCTGGGTGTTGTGCATTTGGGAGCATTTTCTTCACAACTAGCATCCCTGTTTCAAAATTTCTGGGCTTGACCTTCTTGTTAAAAGCTCGGCCACTTTCTTCCGGTAGCTCGACCATGACACGATGGCCCTTAATCATTTTTCATCAATCAAATTCAATTGTTCACGTCTCTGTCGGTTCCACTCCTCTTCGTGAGCTCAACTTGAGACAGGATCCTTAAAGAGGGGATTTCCACTTCTACCGGTAGGATTGCTTCCATACCGTATACCAAAGAGTAGGGAGTTGCCCCGGTCGAAGTACGAATCGAAGTTCGGTAGGCCATGAGAGCATATGGCAATCTCTCATGCCAATCTCGATATTTCTCAGCAGTTTTGGCCAATATCTTCTTGATGTTCTTGTTTGCCGCTTCCACGGCTCCATTCATTTGTGGGCGGTAAGGTGAAGAATTTAGGTGTCGTACCTTAAATTGTTCCAACAATTGATCGACTACCTTGTTGTTCAAATTTGAGCCATTATACGTAATGATGGCTCTTGGCACTCCATATCTTGAGATGATATCTCGCTTGATGAACTTGGCCACACTATTCGCGGTGACATTGGCATATGAGCTAGCTTCAATCCATTTGGTGAAATAATCAATAGCAACCAGAATGAAACGATGTCCGTTGGAAGCCTTTGGGTTGATAGGGCCGATCATATCAATTCCCCACATGCAGAACGGCCGGGCTCGACATTTGATGTAGCTCGAGTTGGTGGCGCATTTATCCTGTCGCCGTATACGACATTGATGACAGGATCTAACATGCTGGTTGCAATCCGACTCGATAGTCATCCAAGAATATCCGAGTCTCATAATCTTCTTGGCGAGGAGGTGACCATTCATATGCGGCCCGCACTCTCCTTCATGAATCTCTTTCATAATGAGATTTGCTTCTTTGGAATTCACGCACCTCGGCAGGATCGAGTCAAAGGATCTCTTGTATAGGATGCGTCCGCCGAGGAAAAATTTAGATGCCATCTTGTTTATGTACTTTTTATCTTACGGTTGACTGTTCTGCGGGAATTCGCCCTTCGGTAGGTAATTCTTGATGTCATGATACCACGGTTCCTCATCGGGTTCTTCTTCAATGACCATGCAGTATGCGGGTTGCTCAAGGATGTCAATCCTTAACAGTTCTATCTCAAGACCATTTTGCACTTGTAACATGGCTGATAATGTGCCAAAGCATCAGCAAAATGGTTACGAGTTCTCGGTAGATATTCAAAAGTGATCTCCTCAAAATGTTGGATCAGCTCCTCGAGGTACTTATGATAAGGAATAAGCTTGGGATCCTTTGTCTTCCACTCCCCTTGAGTTTGTAAAATGATTAGCATGGAATCTCCATATACCAGTAGCTTCTTCACCTTTAATGAGATGGCCAATTGTAATCCTAGTATGCGGGCTTCATATTCAGAAATGTTGTTGGTGCGGGGAATACCAACTTGGCTGAAACTGGATAATGTTGATCTTCGGGGGATATCAAAACGCCCAAGATGCGATCCGGTGAGGTTCACTGCGCCGTCGAAGTACATTGTCCATTTGTCTTCAGATATATTCAGGATTTGACCTCCCTTGTTTTGCTCTGAAACGTCCTTAGGAGGGTTCTCGGCTAGCATATCAGCAATCGCTCTTCCCTTGACAGATTTTTTGGGGAGAGGTTTTGATATCGAACTACGAAAGCGTATTTGCCATTTAGCCATCTTTCCCAACAACGTTGGTTTCTCCAAAAGGTATTTGATGGGGTCATTCTCGGTGACCAATTCTATATGATAATGCAGCGTATCTTGCCTCAATCCGTGGAGGACCCGCACCAATGCTACGCAAGTCCTTTCCACTTCGTTGGATACTTGACTTCGGATGTTGTAAACTTTTTGCTCAAATAATATATGGCCCGCTCTTTACGATCCTTGGGGTTAGTTTGGGCAAGTAAAGCTCCCAGGGATTCATCATTAGCTGTCGGATATAGAGTTAGAGGAATGTTAGGGATAGGAGGTACCAATACTGGAGGTTGTACCAGATATTCCTTGATCTTCTCAAATGCTTGTTGACATTCCGCATCCCATTTGACTTGTGCACCTTTCTTTAACAACTTGAAGAAGGGCTTCGCCGTTTCGACAGGTTGGGATATGAATCTGGATATATAATTCAACCTTCCCAGTAGACCCCTTACTTCCTTAATAGTGGAGGGAGTTCCTATTTCCCATATGGCTTTAATCTTGGAAGGGTCAATTTCAATACCACGATTGCTCACCACAAATCCTAGCAGCTTTCCCGATCTTGCACCAAATACGCATTTCGCAGGATTCAACTTGAGCTTATACTTTCTCAATCGATCAAATAACTTCTTCAGCACTTTAACATGGTCTTCTTCAGGTCCGGACTTGGCAATCATATCATCCACATAGACCTCAATCTCCTTATGTATCATGTCATGAAAAAGGGTCACCATAGCCCTCGATATGTTGCCCTTTGCATTTTTCAATCCAAATGGCATTACCTTGTAATAGAAAGTTCCCCATTGCGTAGTGAATGAAGTCTTGATCTTATCTTCTTCCTTCAGACATGATCGATTATATCCTGAAAATCCATCCATAAAGGAGAATAATTCAAAGCCCGCAAGATGCGTCGACGAGCACATCAATGTGCGGTAAGGGAAAATCATCCTTCGGACTAGCTTTGTTTAAGTCCCGATAATCCACGCATATTCTAATTTTCCCGTCTTTCTTCTTTTTCGGTACGATGTTGGCGACCCAATCAGCATATGGGACAGCCTCGATAAATCCAACTTTAAGGAGCTTCATGACCTCTTCCTTAATCTTATCTCGCGGTTCAGGATTCATTCTTCCGGGTGATTGATTTGCGGTGTGCAAGAAGGATTTGTGGGCAAAGCATGCTCCACAATCTCACGATCTAGACCCGGCATGTCAGCATACGACCAGGCGAAGATATCTTGATATTCCTTGAGTAACACCGTCATTCTTAAAATATCTGCTGCGGACGGGTGTCCTCCTATTTTCACTTCCTTGACGCAATCAGAATCTCCCGGATTAATAGTGATGGGTTCTTCAGAAATAGGGGGTTTAGATTCTTCAAAACAATCCCATTCTTGCTTGATATCGCTCACATCAACCTCGTCTATATCAACTTCACACGCATAATCATCGAGCTGATCTGAGTTACATATTAACCTGTTATGTATGGGTGGGATGACATGCCCGAAATGCACCATGAAAGGTTAGTATTCAAAGATGATAAAATTGAAGGATGCATGATTCCTATCATGAAAACATTTTTCAAATTTCAATTTTCTTAGACAAGGAAAGGAGAACTAGTCCACGATCTTCCGGACATCCTGGTTCTCAAAAGCTGTTTAAAACCCTAGATCATATGGCGGATCGGGCCTCAAGTTTCATGGTAGAATCAATTGTCATCATCGGACCAATCCGTTTGCTCCACATGTACGTAATCAAATTTGAAATGTTTTTCATTAATAGATGCAATTAAGAACAATACGATCGCACTTCTCGGATCACAGCATGTGACCCAAAGGGTGCTAAAACATCAAAAAGCTTTAAAGCAAATGCAAGTAATCAAAATGCATTAAAAGATAAAGTTCAGAAAGAGCCTTTTACTCAGGGGTGGGGAAATCATCGTCCGGCCACTCAATTATCACGTTCACCCGATTATCCAGGAACGGGTTGAATAAGTCCGGCTCTGCATCCTCAGAAATATCCTCATCTTTCAGCCATTTGCCTCCCTTAGAGAATACCTCGAATAAAGGGTTTAGGAGCATTTTTCCTCTAGCTTTCCATACATCGGTACCTATGAAACGGCCACCTTGGCGTCCACGGCGTCCACGGTCTCCATAACGATTGTTTCGACCTCGGCCTCGACCTATGTTATTTTCCGCTATTCCGCTATAACCCGGACCAACCTTGTGGTCATTTGAGCCCAAATTCAAAGGGTTACGGATTCCCCGACCATATTTCCCTAATCCAAAGACCCGGAATAAATCCATTCGAGAGTAGCACTTTTCCCGCCATAGTTGCGGGTCTTGAAAGCTGCGGTATAGCCACCTTTGCATGCGGTAACACATGCATGACAGATACAATGTCGAAGGTGTGATAACTCAGCTCCTCCTCTTTTGAGGGTTCGACGTATGGAACCATCCCTTTTAAAGCGGCCCGATGTCCTGTCTCGCCATGGACGGTGATCAACTCGACCCTTGACCACAAATTTTAATTTTTGATGCGCAGAGAGGAAGGTACCGCTCCGGACACATGAATCCACGGTCTTCCCAGGAGCAAGGTGAAGGCGCTTGGAATATCCAATACTTGGAACGGTATAGAGAAAGTTACCGGTCCAATGTCAATGTCCAACTCAATCTCTCCTACAACATTCTTGGAGACTCCATCAAATGATCGGATAGTGGCCTTGGATGTCTTCACAAAATCTTCATTGATCCCCAAGCTTCTCAAAGTGCTTAGTGGACACAGGTTGAAAGCGGAACCATTATCAATCAAGACGTGAGGAACCTCCTTCCCGTGACACTTCACGGCTATGTAGAGGGCTCATTTGTGAACTCGCCCTTCTTTCGGGAAGTCTTCGTCCGAGAAGGATATCTGGTCCTTCGGAAGGATAGCACCCACAAAGTCTCCCAATTGCACTTCGTTAATTGTCTCTGGAACATGCACCTCATCCAGCACCTTCAAAAGGGCATCTTTGTGCTTTTCAGAATTTTTGAAGAGATCCAAGAAGGAAATATGTGCGGGCATCTTCCGTAGTTGGTCAACGACCTCATATTCACTGGTCCTCACGACCGATTGCAACTTCTCAACCTCTTCTGCAGTTGGGACTCTCTTTTCGGAATCCGCTTCTCTCGGGGGATAACATCTTCCGGATCTCATTATGGCGTCAATCTCGCCCGTTCCATAATCCCAATGAATCGCCCTTGAGTTGTACTCTTCCACAGGGCGGTAGCTTAATCTTCACCGGTATGATCTTTTTCGGTGGTGATTCGGATGTTGATGGTTTTCCGAACTAGAAGCTTCCAACTCCCAGCTATCAACTTTGTTTAAATCAATCACGAAACGAATTGGGGCATCTATCATCCCAATCATTTCATCCTCATGAACCTCCTCGGGGTTATGTTCGGACCGGGCCTTATCGGCGTGGCGTTTTCTTCATCCGGATCTCTCGCCTTTCCCTTCGGACTCTTAGGATAATCCCCTCAATTCTCATACCAATTTCCACCGGATGTTGGAATGATGAGTAGGTATATGCATACATACGGTCAAAGTATTCCGCCGGAAGTGACTTCGATACGAACTCCAACATTTCTCTCTCGACGGTGGCGGTTGCACCATCACGGCGTGTTTCTTCCACCTCCTAGCGAAGAGTTCAAAACTCTCGTCTTCCCCTTTCCGGATATTCAACAGATTAGCCTTAGTGAAATAACCTCGATTCCAGCTTCAAAGTGTCGTATGAAGTGTTCGATAAATCCTCCCGGCTCGGGACCCGGTCTAGATCGATTGATTGAAACCATACCAGCGCGAGGCCCGTTAAACTTTGTCCAAAGTTCCGGATCGTTGTTTCGTCATCTTCATGATGGCCAACCATTTGGCGAAGATAGTATGAGACATGCGCCGGAGGACACCCGAGCGCCATTATACTTCGTGCGGAAGACCACTCTCGGGTTCACACCTTGAGGCGGGACATTTCTCGCTTGGGTGAGTGGCGTAATCAGCTCCTTCAACTCATCCATTTTCCTCGACACGTCATCTCCTTGCTCTTGTAGTAGAGTGATCTTTCGATTCCGTGTCTCCATGGCCCGCCGTATCTCCAGAATCTGCATATTCTCTTCTATTCTTGTGGCGTTGTTCCTGGCCATTAATTGCGATAATTCTGCTACCATAGTCGTCAAATGACGTATATGCGTCTCCGGATTAGAAAGTCGTATATCAACCTCTTGGTTCCTCTGTTCATCCCGAGGAGCCGCTTGGTCCTTAACTTCATCGATCGTTCCCACAAATTCATCGCTTACCAGGGTCATCCATTCCACCCCACCCATCGGGAACTATATCTCCGGAATCGACAAAAAGCTTGGGGGTGCCGAATACAACACCTTAAAGTTATAACCCCCACTATCTTCCCCCGGGTTATCAACTATTTCGCCCCTCTCTAGGGCTTTCTCGCAAAAATCTTCTATCGCCTCGGCGTGCTTTGTCCAGACGAATCTCATATTCGTCTATCTCTTCAATTTCTTGACCATCTTTGACGCTCATCAAATATCCCGAGGGTATTTTCAAAAGAGCTCCCATCGTAGGTTTCATTGCGAACTCCTCGGACAAGCATGTCTACCGCCACGTAGGTCCCCTTGAAAGCGACATCTTCCATTCTTCCTATGACGCTCAAGCTAATCAATTTTTTCCAAGCAAGCCTCTTTTTGCTCCCGGGAAATACTCTCTCCTTCCGGATATTGCGAGGCCAATGTCAAGATATCCCGCATTTTACTCATGTCCACTATGAATTCCAGAACCTCATCCTCTTCACCTCCAAAAATCGCGTTCACCTCGCGATGCTCGGAGTAGCGGGTTCTCGCTGCACATTCGGTTCGGTTTTATCAAACTCCAGAACTTTTCCGTCGATCAATGCTTGCACCTTGAACTTCGGAGCGAGGCAGGTTGTCCGCGTTATGCCCCCTTTCTCCCATATGGTATACACACGTCTGGGTCTCATCATACCCGGAAATCTTGGCGGGTGAGCTCTAGGTGGCTCTTTTTGCAACTAAGCGATTTTCCAATAGCATGGGTAACAATTTGGATAAGGGTCGGGGTAGTGGGGTAAAAACAACTGGGTTCTTTTTTCTAAATTCCGGTGGTTTGGAAGTAGTCCAGGAGGACGTTCCTTGGGTAGGAATTGAAGGCGAGAAATTTCCGGGCTTTGGCGGGTTAGGGACAAAGGCTACTTCTCCAGTTTGCTCCATAATATCCCTTCTCAAAGGGTATTGGCGTTTGAAAGGCGCCTCGGTATCTTCTTCTCTCTTAATGCCCACTCGTGGCGTTACGCCACCTTGATTAGGTGCGCAAATGTCGACACCCGGAGGTATTCGGTTTGTCGAAAAATTCAAATGGAAGGGCCTTGAGAAACAGATCTATTAGTTCTTCTTCGGGACGGGTGGCTTTACCTACACGGCCAGGTGCTCTCCATCTGCGGGCGTAAGCGCGAACGGCCTCGCTCTTTCCTTTTACTTGTCCTTAGAAGGTCCTCTCTAGTTAGGGCGGTCGAGTGTTAAACTTGTATTGCCGAAGGAACTCGTCCGCCGGTTTATCCCAATCGGCGAGCCTCTCGGCTCCAATTCAATGAACCACGCCGGGGCTGCCCCGGATAGGCTTTCCTGGAAGGTGTTAACCAAGATAGTGGAATGTTGTCCGAGAATTGCGACATTCGGCGCGAGATAATACTTCAAGTGCGCCTTGGGACACCCAGGTCCCATTATATCTTCTTACAAAATCTGGTTCCTTGTAATCGGCGGGAACCTCTATCTTTTCGAACGGTGCAACCTTGTCGAATCTCGAGAGCTCATAACCACGACTCGCCAAACACTCTTCGATCTTAGCGAGCCTCTTAATTTCCTCTTCCATTTTGAGGACTTGCTTCTCCTTTTTCTCCGGATCAATCACAATGGGAGGATCCTTAGGCGGTCTCTCCGGATTCGAGTGGGATTAGCGGCGGGCGCCGGATTAGCGTTCGCCCCATCGGATGGCCCCCGCAGAGCTTGAGAATTAGGGTCAACGGGGTATTTCCCGGCTTGCAATCATCATTGCCTTCATCTCCGCCACCATTGTGGCGATCACATTCATTTGATTCTCCGGATTACCCACACAAGGTGCGAGCTCTTCTTGTTCCATCCTTAACTTGCGCGTTTTGCTACGAGTCCTCGTATTTATCACTCACTTGTTTTCGGGATATCAAATCAGTATGGGAAATATTAAAGGATTGGAGACATTGATCCGTGGTAATTGACTTTTCTATATGTATGCATGAAATGCTCATAAAAGAAACAGTATGTATTCATTACAAACCAAATTGTTCAAAAGTATCTAAAAGATAACAAATATGTAAAATCTAAATGGGGGAATGGATCTATCCAAGTCGGGACGCTTCCACTCTTCTCGCTCTTCGATCCATCGGAATCCCACTGGTATGGGTCTTCTACTTCTTCGACATCCACGCTGCTCTGGATCTTCGGGAATGTACGGTTCTACTCCGGTACATATGGTACTATGTACTCGGCTCATATGACTCCACTTCTTCAATCCGAGGAGATACGCACTCGGGTACATATGGCTCGACCGTTGATTGGCGATACTCCTTGTACTTCTGGATATACTCCTTGGAGGCCTTGTGAACGTTCATCTCATCGTCCAAATAGTCCGGCCATTCAACTTGTTGCAGTGGGGAATTCTTCAAAGCGTGAAGAATAAGCTTGATCCGGACCCGATACAACTCCTTTGTTTCCTTAGTGAGCTTTCCTCGTGTCATATCGAATGAGAAGATCCCGGGACAAACATCCGGTGGTATCTCTTGTAGAACTCCAAATTGCCTCACCACTCGAATGGGGTAATACGCCACAGCGCCGGTACATCCCAATAAGGGAATAGGGTTATCTTCAATACCCGAAATGCGAGCTTCTAGGATCTTGGGCCAAGTCAAACGCCATCTAATATGCTCGGGTTTCAAATTGTTCAATAGCTCAACCCACTTTTTGAATGAGTATTTGGGTACAAGGGATTGACACTTAAGGAAGGATCTAAGAGGGTGAACGTGCTCATTGATCTCATAACAACCCACTCGGAGTTGGAAAGTTTTTATATGAGAGGTGAACCACAAGTGGAGTAATCCGCTGGACGCTTGGAAAACAGCCTTTTTTGAAGATTTGGAACGATTCGGGGAGAGAAAAGTCTCAGCTAAGATCATGTACGAATAATCCCAGCGACAACACGCTTGTCTGGCTATATGAGTTATGAAGGGGTCAAAAGTAGTTCTAGAAGTCGGGAATAGAACGAATGCAAAGAAAGCCAAAATGAACACCTTTCCCGATTTATGACCGGTTTCGGTGGGTAGAGAGGAATAATTATCGAAAAGGAACGAGAATGTGAACTTGTTGGAATTGGACTTGTAAACTTTTTCAATTTCGGAAGTTTTAAGGCGAAGGAAACTCGATAACGAACGAGTGGAATCCATGTCCAAAGGGGGTTGAGCTATACGTTCTTCAAATTTGGCCCCGATAATAGCGGTATACTCCTCAAGCGTAGGGGTCAATTCCAATCCTCGAAAGTTGAACGTCATTGTTTGCGCGTCCCATGCCTTGGCTAGTGCTTGAATGAGCGCCGGTTGGTATTCCACTTTGATCAAATCTACAAGTCGTCCCAAACGTCCTTCCACATAGGCTTTGTTGACGATGTCGAGGCGATCCCACCATATAGCGAGTTCCTTGCGCGGTATTGGGATGATTTTGATGTCTCCATTCCCCATGATCTAAAAATGCAAAAAATGATGATCCTAAAGTCAATTACCACAGTTTAATATGCATATGCATGTAATGTGATGCAAATGTGCTAACCAAATTCCATGTCATCTTTTGGTAACATGAGGGTCAACTACTCCCACTTGACCCAAATAAGCCAAATAGGGTAGTTATGGACCTAATCTCACCCAAAGATGGCATGTAATTTGATTAGGATCGTTTAAGCGTAATCGGGGTAAAAAGTCGCTCACAAATTGACAACTCATGGAATTTACAAGTCAAACACAATAAAGTCAAAATAGATAGAACATGACAAGTATCTAGAGATGTTCGGACAATAAATGTCGATGAAAGTACATAATAGACTCAAAATATAATGAAACCTAGAAAATGCCCCAAAGTCGTACTAATCTAGACGATCAGAATGGTATCCTCATCCGATGAAATCTCTACTATCTCGGGAAGCTTGATATCTTCTTCATCATCAGAGGATATGGTGATGATTTCCTTCTTCTTAATCGGGGAATGTTTTGGGGCCGTCTTGGTAGCATGAGGCTTCCTCGCCAACTTCATGTACAATTCCCTGATTCTTTCTTTCTCGCGCTCGAGCTCCAAATATCGTCCACATCGGGTATAATCGCAACTCTCGCTACGGATGCGGTTCCGTCCGTTGAGCTCTCGTCCGTGAACAAATCCGAAAACTCGGAATGTAGCGGGTACTCGGTCCTCGCATCGAATGGTCCTCCGCTCCCATATGAATACATCGGGTACATCAACACGACTTTGGGGCGCCATCTATCCTAAAAAGGAAAATTTGACTTTCAACCCCGATCACTTAAACGATCTTACAAATTGTGATGATATGTAGTGAAAATGTATGATATGAAAAATTTAAATTTACAAGTTCAAAATAAAAAGGGTAGAAAGCCTTACCAACCGATGTTACTCTTTTTTTGGTTTTTGGTTTTAGGTATACCAACCATCCATTTCACATGCGCATGAGACAAGTGAGGTTTAACTCTAAAGAAATCAAAAAAAGGCTCGGGTATGGACCTAAAAAGGCTCCCGCTATACAAATCGAGGGGCCGCCCACAAGCGCAATCAAACAACAAGTGGGTAGGACCATCAATCTTGCATAGCGAGCGGGATCAAATATAGTCAACCCAAGTGCAATCAAACACAAGAGCTTCGCATACCGATCCCTATCTATGGCGACCTAAAAGGTGATTTCGCGGCTCGGGTTTAGGCGCTTGTGTGTGCGGTGTCGTGATCCTCAAAATATGCAAGACATGCACCACAATTTATATTCAAAACACCGCTTCAAAATTTGCATAAATAAACAAACAACCCAAAACTCCATATCTGCATCAAAAATGGTTAGCATAGACGCCACCCCTTATAACTCCCATCCGCATCAACATTTAACACTTTTTTGTTAGTGGACGTACCTCATCTTCAAGAGCATCCGTAGAAAACGAGGTTAGAAAACAATCAGCATTTTTATCGGCTTAAATCCTCTTAAATGAAGTCCCCAGTGGAGTCGCCGATCTGTCGCGACCCTCCGGAAATTTCTTTCCGGGGTGGAATACGGCTAACGAGCCGATCCCTCCTTTTATAGACATGTATATGGGGGATCGCGAGTCTCTCCCAAGACCCATTACTCGAATCGCGATGTCGGGTAAAATTTATCAAATATCGAAATTGACCTTGTGTGGTCCGGTGGCATGTGCGAGGTGTACATGCAATTCGGAGTCGCCACCGATCGATTTATTGGAAGGTACGATCGGAAAACCTTACCGAGCGGTCGGGAGAAACCGTTCGGTTCCGCGAAAAACCATAGATTTTGGGTCCGGGGACTTGGTTACGCCAAGTTTCAAATTTGACGCCCTTTCGGTTACCGATGTTGATTGTTTTTCTAACCTAAGATTTCATGCGGATACGATATCGGATGAGGTAGGTCCTAAAAAATCTGAGTATTCATGCAGATGGGAATTTTCTATCCTAATCAATCACAATCGGAGGAATTAATGCGCAATCAAAATCATTACAAGCAATCAAATCAATCAATCAAGGTTTGATATGTCTAAAATGGCCCTATCGGCCCACACAAAAATCAATTTTGGGTATCGGGGTGATTTGGTAAAAATTTGGGGTGGAAGGCCCGGAAGGGTAGAATGGTCATTTTTGGGAGTTCGGGACCCAAAAATCACAAAATTAGGGTCGGGCCAGTTGAATGTGGCCATTTCCCATTTTTTGTGATTTTATGGAATTTTTCTAATTTTTTCTATTTTTTGGAATTTTCATTTATTTTTAAAAAAATATTGGAAATTTTCCGGATCGAAATTAATCGACCCTCGTAGTCTCAAAAATTTTCGATCCAGACTTTACGAGTCCCGAATCGATCTAGAAATTTTTAGAAATTTTTTTATGAAAATCTAGGAATTTTTATGAATTTTCTAAGTATTTTTATAATTTTTTTGGATTTTTGGAAATTTCTTTTTATTTTTTTATTATTTTTTTATTAATAAACCGGACCGGTTCGACCCGGTCAACGGCCGGTCAACCCGGTCTGACCGCCCACAGACCCGACCGGTACCCTATACGGTACCGTATACGTACTATCCTATTTATTTTCGTATTTTCCAATATTAAATCCTAATATCCGACTATATACAAAAATGATGGACTACCGAGATCGATTCCTGGATCAATCTCGGCCGTCGACCCTCTACCGAAAGAAACGACGCCGCATAAGTATAAATGGCGGACGGTCACGATTAGACGTTGAGGCTCAATCTGAGCCGTTCCTTTCTCCTAGACTAAAACGACGACGCTTTAGTCTTTATAAAACAGTGCCGCATCGCTTTTGCGCACGGACGGCCAAGATTCGATCCTATGGCTCAATCCCGAGCCGTTTATCCCTCATTAGCAAAACGGCGTCGCACCACCTAACTAAACGGACGGTCCCGGATCTAACCTAGACCTAATCCCGACCATTCATTCCATCCGAAGCCAAACGACGTCGCCTAATCACTAACTAAAACGGCGCCGTTTCACCAATTTTTATTTTTGCCTAATATACTAATATTTCAAAATTACGAAAAAACAGATCCAACGGTTATCAATCAAACCTAACTATTTATCCTAACCGTTGGATCAAGGTCGACTCAGCCTCTTCGCGCCAACGACCAGGCCGAGTCGGCCGTGACTGGACCACTCGGCGCACGACACCCGGCACGTTGACCCGTTGACCACGCCACATCAGCACCTTCTTCAACCTCTCGACGACAACAAATGAACGGTCGAGAACATTCCGGCGAGATCCGACGGTGAGATCTCACCGGAATGGCCTCAAACCAACGCCAAACGACTCCACACGACCTCTAGATTAACATATCCTAAAATCATTCGATTTCACCGAGCAGATTGCGAACTATGAACTACGCACGGAACCTCAATCCAGAGTTCGAACACACACGGGTTGAGCAAATCAAGACAATTAATCCATAGACAAGCATTATGAGAAGGTTAAGGATCTTACCTCGAGCTCGGATCGAGCTCGCGGGGCCGGAATGAACTGGCCGGCGCTCGACCCAGACCGAGCAAAGGAGCGGTTCGACTCAGGGTTTATCGCGTAATCAATGCATAAAAAGGATGCGATTGAGGTTAGAAATGCATGGGGATGAAAACGCCTACATTAATTGAAGGAATCGTGCACGGAACAAAGAGATGCCATGATCGTGCAGCGGTGCAATTGAAAGCTCGACTCACCGATCCAGGCGGTTTCGGGCGGCGAGGCTGGTGGCGATCGCTTCTCCGATCCTCGGGCAAGCTTCTGGAAGTGGCGGCTGGCCTTGAATCTCCCTAGATTGCTCCGGCGAGGTGCTCACAGTTCAAGCTCCAATCCTCGATCGCACGGGTGAGAGGATGAGCTCTCTCTCCCTTTCTCTTTCTCTCTCTAGCTCTGTTAGACTTGGTGAGCACGAATGAACCTCCCGATCCGGAATGTTCTTTGGCTATTTATACTTGGCTTTCAAAAATTTGGCGCGTCGGGTGTGAGTTGGCCGAGCTATCCTCACGTGTGCCCACGTGATTTCCGGCTCGCCGGACGGTGACGGAATCACTAGGATTCCGTCCAAGCCCGTCAAGTCCCCGTCGAGCCTTAAACGAGCGCCAATTGCCTTCTGCTTCAATATGTTGACTATTTTGCGCGCCGAAGCTTTGACCGGCAATGCCGCCGTCCTCCGGCGGTGATTAGCTCTGCCACCGGTGGGGGTCGACGCTCCTCGGCTTGAAAAACCAAACCCCTCAATCAATTGAATCAATTAGAGTCGAATTGGCTCTCAATTTGATCACCAAAACTCGGCGCTCAAACCTGCAAATCGTGCCTCTCATTTGGGGAAGATGAAATACTGTTCCGGACCGGTTCGACCGGTCCGACCGGCGATCGGACCGGTCCGAACCGGTTCAGACAGTGTTCTTTACAAAATTTTAAAAATTAGTTGAAATTGAATGGGGATTTTTGCAATTAAACTTCAAAATTGGACTTAGGGGCCTGAATTCTATATTAAAATGTGATTTTGCCCAAAAGTTCATGTCAATTTCAACAAAAACCCCAAATTTTTCTAAATTGCCAATTTGGGGAAAACCCCAATTGGATGTCAATTCGACCAAATTGGACTACGAGACCTATGTCAATTGATTTGAAATGTATAAAAACATAGGGGGACGGTCCAATTTTACCATGATAGTCCCTCAATTAAAAGTAATTTCAAAATTTGGCAAAATGAGGGACTAAATTGCAAACATTTTGGAGATTTGGCCTAATTCGTGCAATTCGCGCGATTGAGGGTGCAATTGATCAAATTGAAGCTCAAAGGGACTGCAATTGAATGTCTAGACTCTAAATGTGCAAAAAGTGCAAATAAAAAGACTCAATTAGTATTTTTTATGCAAATTCAACCTTAGGTATTATGAAGAAACACCTAAAATTGGATTCAATTTTGAATTTTTCTTGAGGTCAATATTAAAAGGGAATTAAAATAAAAATATTGGACCTTTTTGTGTATTTTTGTGACCTCGAAAAGTATTTTTTATGATTTTTTCAAAGATTTTTCTATTTTCCTAAAATATTAAAAAATGCGAAAAATATGAAAAATTATTTTTTGTTCCAAATTGGTTCCTTAATCTTGGCCAAGGTTTCCAATGTTGATTTTATAATTTTTTGATTTTTTGTGAATTTTTAATGAATTTTGGAAAATAAAACTAAAGGAAAACCGACTAAAAATTCGAGTGTCAACTGTTATTTGGTTAGTGAACCATGAAAGGCCATACCCTTTGTTTAGGTGTGCCTGCCAATTGAATGTTTTGTTTTGATGTGCACTTGTGCTCGTATGGCCACTTGATTATTTTGATTTAGAGCTTTCACATATGCCGATTACTCTGATTAAGGAAAGAAAAAGATTAACCGAAAAAGAGAGCGAGATTTTGGAAAGCCTTCCCATCAAGATGATGACGGTATGGGACGTCACAACATGGTGCCACGTTAGCACCATGTAGATGTTGAACCAATCAATAAGAGTTCATTGGTCATTGTCCTTGCGAAGAAGACGGCACAATGGATGGCCGAGAGTGTTTCGGCCGTCGATCAAAGGCGTATGCTCACTAGGCAATCTTCAAGTAAGTATACTCTAATCGGTGTTAGTGAGACATAAGTGGATTGATTTGGGGCTTACTAGCTATATGTGGATGGGTGGCTATATTTCACGTTCAAGGGGATTCGGATGATGAGAAGTTATCACAATATTATATTGCATGTAATTAGCTACCAGAATCTCTTTGGTCTTCAATATAATGTAAATTTGCATGAGAAACAGCCCATGACCCGAGAGCCCTTTCTCTCGATTTTCAGCACACGTCAAAAGTAAAATGGCTTATTTGGGCTCGTTCAAAGGCCGAATTGAGCTTCGTTTTTTCCTACGCAATCATAAGATCATGAGGAATATGAATTTGAGGTCTGGTTGTCTAGAAAGTAGACAAAATTTTGTCGGTTTGAGCTGGATCGAGTATGGACGTGGAGACCCACTATTTGTTTAGCGGATTCAAAGGGAGTTAAGGGGAAACTCAATCATATTTGACCAGCTCATTACTGCATGATGAACAAGTGTTCTTAGCAATCCTAACCTTCACCAAGTGTCTCCCCTAAGCCTTTCACTTGTTAAGTGCATGCGAAGGCTTAATCCACAAGTGGTAGCCCCTTCAACAAATGTCGTGCTATGTTAGACAAGTGGTATCCCACGGCTACCAAGTGATATTTCGCAATTACCAAGCTGCATATTCAGCTCAACAAGTGTCAACTTCCATTCCAATCTTTTCCAAGTGGTGAATTCCCTTGGTAAACTCCTCAAATTGTCACATTACTAATTGAATTTCATCGAGACCCATACATGTTTCGGGTAAGCCATCCTCCGGGGTTCATTTTGGGGTGTTTTCTCGATAGTTGGAGAGGGGAACAACATTGAAAGAAAGCCAAATTGCTCTGGTACGATGAAGGCGGTTCAAGAGAAGCCGAAGGATTACTCAATCGATAACCTACATCATCCAGTTCGGGCAAGGGATCATTCTAATCTTGCTCTATAATCTATCATTGTGTCGAATTGTCGCGACCCTCCTTCGGCTTTCCGGAGCGAGAGGTTAACGAGCCGCACTTTCGACCCATTTGATAGTGGATCTTGGTACGCGGGTCCCTCCTAAGACCCATTACTCGAATCGCGATGTGGAGAAAATTTTATTGGATCGACCTTAGTGCGGTCGGGTGATATGTGCATAGTGTACATGCATATGGAGTCGCCACCGATAAATTTTTGGAGGGTATGATCGGAAACCCCATTGAGCGGTCGGGAGAAACCGTTCGATTTTGCGAGAACCAGAGAAGTGGGTCCGGGGACTTGGTTACGCTAAATTTCAAATCGACCCCTTTTCGGTTACCGAAGTTGAGTGATTTCCTAACATAAGAATTCATGCAGATGGAATTTAGGGTGAGGTAGGCCCTAACGATCTAAGGATATCATGCAGACAGGAATTCTCTAACCTATCAATCACAATCAGGAAATTTAATGCGCAATCAAAACAATCTCAATCAATTCAATCAATCAATCAAGTATGGCACATCTAATATGATCCTATCGGCCCATAGAAAAATCCAATTGAGATTGGGATGGTTCGAAAAATTTTGGGGCAAAAGGCCTAGAGGGGTAAAATGGTCATTTCAGGGGTTTGGGGTCCAAAAATTATGAAATAGGGTCGGGCCAGTTGAATGTGGCCATTTCCCATTTTTTGTGATTTTTCAGAATTTTTTTTGGAATTTTTCTAATTTTTGGAATTTTTTTTATTTATTTTCTAAAAATCGATAATTTTCCGGATCGATGTAAATCGACCCTCGGAACTTTAAAATTTATCAATCTAGATTATAAGAGTCCTGAATCAACCTAAACATTTTTTAGAAATTTTTTGGGAAAATATGGGAGTTTTTATGAATTTTTTATGAATTTTATTAATTTTTTTGGATTTTTGGAAATTTTTATATATTTTTTATTAATTTTTTATTAATATTGGGACCGGGTCAACCCGGTCAATGACCGGTCAACCCAACCCGGACCCGCTCGTAAATCGCTCTACTCTAAAACGATGCCGGATCTATTTTATTTTTATATTTTTTTTTTGAAATTCTAAACTAATTTCCTAATATTCGAAAATACTAAAAATAAATGACGGCCGAGATCAATTCTGGAATCAATCTCGACCGTCCGCCCAATCTAGATCAAAACGACACCACTTTCAGCACCTACTCTTTAAACGACGCCGCATCACACAAGGAACGAACGGTCACGATTCAATCCTCGGACTTGATCTAAGCCATTCATCTCTACCGAAACCAAAACAACGACGCATTTGCCTTATGCTCTAAATGACGTCGCCCAATTAATCAAACGAACGGTCACGATTCAACCCTAAATCTAATCTGGGCCATTCACTTCACCTATGCCTAAAACGACGATGTATATGATCTATACCTAAACGATGTCGCGTGCTCACTTAACCTAAATGACGTCGCTTTTGATTTTTTTTATATCTAATAAACGTAATATTAGAAAATACAAAAATTCGATCCAACGGCTAAGAATCAAATCTATATAATTATCTCAGCCGTTAGTTCTACGCCGAGTCGGCTCGCTCGCGCCAACGGCCGAGCCGACTCAGACGTGAACTGGACCAATCATACGACGACACCTCGGCCTCTTTGACCCGTTGACCTGCCACCTCGGCGTCGTCTTCTTCCTAGCGACGACGAGTAGACCAACGGCTGAGGATTCTCCGGAGAGATCTAACGGTGAGATCTCGCTGGAATGGCACGAGACACCATCAATCGATTCGCCCGAACCTCCTCTATAACATATCCTAAAATCACATGATTTCATCGGCCAAATCGCAAGGTATTCACTACACACGGTTAATCACCACGAAGTTCAATCACAAAATATAGAGTACAATAGGCCAATTGCATCATACACGAGCATCACGGGATGTTAGGAAAGCTTACCTCGAGCTCTAATTGAACTCGCAAGGGCTAGAAAGGCTTGGTCGATGCTCGACCCGACCGTGTTTGGTTGAAGGCTCGACTCAAGGTGTTCAAGTGAAATCAATGCAAAAACAAGGTGTAATCATGATCATAGATGTTCCAGAAACAAAAGGCACACATCAATTGCAAGAAGCAAGTTCGCGAAGGTAAGATGCCATGAATGCACAGTAATGGAATGCGAAGCTCGACTCACCTGTTTCAGAGGCAATATGTCAATTGAGCTGTACCGATCGCTTCTCCTTAGCTCGGACGAACTTCTGGACTTGATCGCGGGCTTTGATTTGCTCCGGATCGACCGGACAAAGAACTCACAGCTCTTGCTCGAAGCTCCGGCAATGGAGTCGCCTAAGAGCCTCTCTCTCTATTCTTCTCTTTCTCTCTCTATTTTGGTATGTCTAACGAGCACGAATGAGCCCCCCCTTTCGCGAATCTTCCTCGGGCCTTTTATACCAAGTTTTGAAAATTGGCGCGTCGAGCGAGCCTTCGCCGGACCTTTCCCACGTGCCAATTGGTCGACGCGTATTGACCCGAGGAACAAAACCCCCACATTAATTGATTCAATTGGGCTTGAATTGATCCTCAATTTGTTCACCAAAGTTCATCATGTAATCTGCAGATTGTCGCGAATTTGGAGAAGAAGATGACACTGTGTTGGACCGGTCCGACCGGTGGTCAAACCGGTCCGAACTGGTTCGAACTATTAATTTTCAAAATTAATCAAAACACGTGGGGAATTTTCACAATTAAACCTCAAAATTACACTTATGGGCCTAAATATTATCTAGAAATGTGGTTTTGCCCAAAAGTTTTTGTCGCAACCCTCCGCCTTCCGCTTCCGGCGCGTGTAAGCGAGGTTAACGAGCCGCACTTCCGACCCGGTTGACGGTGGATCTTGGCGCGCGGGTCTCTCCCAAGACCCATTACTTGAATGGCGATGTGAGAAATTTTTTTATCGGGGTCGACCTTAGTGTGGTCGGGTGACATGTGCATAGTGTACATGCATATGGAGTTGCCACCGATCTGTTCTTGTAGGTTATGATCGGGAACCCTATCGAGCGGTCGAGAGAAACCGTTCGATTCTACAAGAACCGGAGATTTAGGTCTAGGGACTTGGTTACACCGAGATTTACATTGACGCCCTTTCGGTTACCGAAGTTGAGTAATTTTCTAACCTAAGAATTCATGCGGATGAAATTCGAGATGTGGTAGGCTCTAACGATCTAAGGTATCATGTAGATGGGAATTTGCTAACCTATCGCCCACAATCGGGAATTAAAATACGCAATCAAGATAATCTCAGTCAATTCAATCAATCAATCAATCAAGGCATGGCATGTATAAAATGGTCATATTGACCCATATAATGACTAACTTGAGTTTCGGGGTGGTTCGGGAAAAATTTGGGACCAAAGGCCCGGAAGGGTAAAACGGTCATTTCGGGGGTTCGGGACCCAAAAATCACAAAATAGGGTTGAACCAGTTGAATGTGGCCATTTCCCATTTTTTGTGATTTTTCAGAATTTTTTTGAAAATTTTGAAAATTTTTGGGAAAGTCTGGGAATTTTTATGAATTTTAGTAAATTTTTTGGATTTTTTAGTAAATTTTTATGTATTTTTATTTATTTTTTATTAATATTTCGGACCGGGTCAACCCGGTCCAGACCTACTCGAACTCGCTCTACATAAAAACGACATCGTATGTATTTATTCTATATTTTTTTGATTTTCTAAAATAAATTCCTAATATTCGAAAATAAAGAAAATAAATGGACGGCCAAGATCAATCTCGAAATTGATCTCGCTCGTCTATTCACTCAGGAGCAAAACGACGACGTGCTCGGCCTAAACCCTAAATGACACCGCATCAATTAAATCGAACGGACGGCCACAATTAAATCTCACAGATTCGATCCGGGCCGTCGACTCGCCTTGAGACCAAAACGACGACGCTTCTAGTCCCCTACACAAAACGATGCCGCATCAATTAACAAACGAATGGCCACAATTGAAACCAAGATCTAATCCGGACCGTTCGCTTCACCTACACCTAAAACGACGACGCATTTGATTACGCCCTCCGAACGACGCCGCTTTGGGACTTAATGAATGGCCACGATTTAATCCCGGACTCGATCGGGGCCGTTCGTCCCTATTAATGCCTAAACGAGGACGCTTTTGATTTTGTTTATTTTCTATCTAATAAACGTAATATTAGAAAATACAAAAAAAAAAATTGATCTAACGGCTGAGAATCAAATCTACCTAATTATCTCAGCAGTTGGATCCGAGTTGAGCGAATTGGACTCCAACTGGACCAATAACAATGCGACACCTCGGACTTTGACCTGTTGACTTGGGCCACGTCATCTTCGTCTTCAACCTCGTGACGACACGGTGAACGGCTGACATTTCTCCGGCGAGATCTAATGGTGAGATCTCGCCGGAATGACGCGAAACTACCTCTAATCGACTCACCCGAACTTCCTCTACCACATATCCTAGAATCGAACGATTTCACCGGCCAAATCGCGAAATATTCACTACGCACGATCAATCACCCCAGAGTTCAATCACAACATACAGAGCATAATAGGCCAATTGCATCACACACGAGCATCACGGGATGTTAGGAAAGCTTACCTTGAGCTCCGATCGAGCTCGTAATGGCTAGAAAGGCCCGGCCAGTGCTCGACCAGACCGTGATTGGTTGAAGGTTCGACCCGGGATGTTCAAGTGAAATCGATGCGGAAACAAGGTGCGATCATGATCATAGATGTTCAAGAAACAAAAGGTACATGTCAATTGCGAGAATCAAGCTCGCAAAGGTGAGATGCCATGAATGCAAAGTGAGGAGATTGAGAGTTCGACTCACCTATTTAGGAGGTTTCTGGCCAATTGAGCTGGTGCGATCGATTCCTCCAAGCTCAAGCGAGCTTCCGGTGATGATCCGCCGCCTCGATTTGGCCTGAATCGGTTGGGATGAAGTTATAGAATCTCGGTCCGGAACTCTAGCTATGGCGTCGCGCGAGACCTTCTCTCTCTTTCTCTCTTTATTCTATTGCTAAGCAAACACGAATGAGCCCCCTTTCATTTGCGAAGCTTCCCAATCATTTTATACCAAGTTTTCAAAATTTGGCGCGTCGGACGAAGCCTCGCCGAGCCTCCCTAACGTGCATTCACGTGCCAATTGGTCACCGGACAGCGACGGAATCGGTTAGGATTCCGTTTATGTCCGTTTGGCCCTCCGTTGATCACAAACAAGCACGAATTCCTCTTGCTTTGAAAATGTTGACTTTTTCGTGCACCGGGGCTTTGACTCGCCTGCGGGAGCTCCTCCGGCGACCATGGGCCGCGCCGTTGGTCCCAATAAGCACGTCTTGACCCGAGGAACAAAACGCCTAAGGTAATTGATCTAATTAGGTTCAAATTGAGCCTCAATTTGGTTGTCAAAGTTCACCATGAAATTTGCGAATGGCGTTGGCTCTGGGGAGGAAGACGACCTTGTTTGGACCGGTTCGATCGATCCGACCGCCATCGGGACCGATTTGAACTGGTTCGGACATGTAATTTCCAAAATTAATCAAAATTTACTGGGAATTTTTGCAATTAATCGTCAAAATTGAACTTAGGGGCTTGAATACTATCTGAAAATGTGATTTTGCCCAAAATTTCACTTCAATTTCTATAAAAACCCCAAATTTTTCTAAAATTGCAAATTGGGGAAACTTCAATTGGACACCCAAATGGCCAAATTGGATCAAATTACCCCTGCCAATTGATTCAGAATATGTGAAAACCTTAGGAGGCGGTCCAATTTTATCATGAAAGTCCCTAGATTAAAAGTAATTTCAAAAATTTAAAATTCTAGGGGCTAAATTGCAAAGATTTTGAAATTTTCTACCCAATTCGTGCAATTGGAAGTGTAATTGATCAAATTGAAGCTACAAAGGACTGAAATTGAATGTCTTGACCCAAGATGTGTAAAAATTACAAATAAAAAGACCCAAATTGTATTTTTTATGCAAATTCAACCCTTGGTGTTGTGAAGAAACACCTAAAATTGAATTTAATTTTTGATTTTTCTTGAGGTCAGTAAGAAGAGGGAATTAAAAGAAAAATATGTAACATTTTTCTATATTTTTGTGACATCGGGAAGTATTTTTTATGAATTTTCTTGTATTTTCCTATTTTACGAAAATATTAAAAAATGTGAAAAATACAAAAAATTATTTTTTGTTCAAAAATGGTTCCTCATGCTTGGCCAAGGCTACCAAACTTGATATTTCAATTTTTTTTATTTTTTATGAATTTTTGTGAAATAAAACTAAGAAATACTTAACAAAAAAAATCAGGTGTCAACAGATGCCCCTCTTTAAAAGTAATCTTGGTTAGAGGTTGCTTTCAAAGACAAGGTGACACTTGGATCTTTAATTGACTCCTATTGGGGAAAGAGTTTAAAGAAAACAAGTCTCAACATTCAATTATCTTTCCTTCGCCGTTGAAGTCCAAAATTCTAAAGAGAGATTGCTGCGGCTCATTTTGATGTAAGAGAGAAATAAAGAGAGAGAGGTTTACTTGTAGCTCACCTAACAGTGGTCTGAAAATTGCCGGTCCGAGGTTGAGAGGACGAGTTTATGAGATTACCTTTGAGTGGTTTGCGAGGTCTCTTTAAAGCTCAACGTCCATCCGATGTTAAGTATCTTTTGTGGCGGTTTCAAGATTAAAAAGAAGGTTTACCCCGTAATAAGGGATTCACCGTTTGAAATTGAGATCGATTATCCTATAGGAAGGAGTTCTCCGTTTGAAGTGGAGATCGGCTATCCTGTAAGAAGGAATTTATCGTTCGAAATGGAGATTGGCTATCCTGTAAGAAGGAATTCACCGTTTGAAATGGAGATCGGCTATTCCCTAAGAAGGAATTCACCGTTTGAAATGGAAATTGACTATCCTGTAAAAAGGAATTCACCGTTTAAAATGAGATTTGGTTATCCTCTAGGAAGGAGTTCGCCGATTAATAAAGGGGTTGGCTATCCCGTAGGAAGGAGTTCGCCGATTAAAAGAGTTTGGTTATCCTGTAGGAAGGAGTTCGCCGATTAAAAGCATTTGGCTATCCTGTAGGAAGGAGTTCGCCAATTAAAAGGGGATTGGCTATCCCGTAGGAAGGTGTTCGCCGATTAAAAGGGATTAGCTTTCCTGTAAGAAGGAATTCACCGTTCGAAAGGGAGATCGGCTATCCTATAGGAAGGAATTCACCCTTTGAAATGGAGATCGCCTATCCTGTAAGAAGGAATTCACCGTTTGAAATGGAAATTGGCTATCCTGTAAGAAGGAATTCATCATTTAAAATGAGATTTGGCTATCTTGTAAGAAGGAATTCACCAATTAATAAAGGGGTTGGCTATCCTGTAGGGAGGAGTTTGTCGATTAAAAGAGTTTGGCTATTTTGTAGGAAGGAGTTCGCCGATTAAAAGGGGTTTTGGCTATCCATTGGGGATTCACCTATTAAAAGAGGTTGGCTATCCAGTATGAAGGAGTTCACCAATTAAAAGGGGATTGACTATCATGTAGGAAGGAGTTCGCCGATTAAAAGGGGTTGGCTATCCCGTAAGAAGGAATTCACCGATTAAAAAGGGGATGGGTGCCATCCGAGGACCTAGGGTTAATAGTGAACCTATAGAAGCTCAAACCCTATTTTCAAATTTTAAAAGTTGAGGTGCCATCCGAGGACCTAGGATTACTAGCGTACCTACGTAAGCTCAAACCCGATTTTCGGATTTTAAAAGTGAGGGTGCCATTTGAGGACCTAGGATTACTAGTGAACCTACGGAAGTTCAAACTCGATTTTCAGATTTAAAAGAGAGATGGGTGTCATTTGAGGACCTCGGATTACTAGCGTACCTACAGAAGCTCATACCCGATTTTCAGATTTAAAAGATAGATGGGTGTCATTTGAGGACCTAAGATTACTAGCGTACCTACATAAGCTCAAACTCGATTTTCAGATTTAAAAGAGAGATGGGTGTCATCTGAGGACCTAGGATTACTAGCGTACCTACGGAATCTCAAACCCGATTTTCAGATTTAAAAAAGAGATGGGTGCCATCCGAGGACCTAGGATTACTAGTGTACCTACGTAAGCTCAAACCCGATTTTCGCATTTTAAAAAGTTGAGGATCCAAGGACCTAGGAATACCATAAGACCTGCAGAAAATCCAAGTTAGTCAAATCTTTAAAATGTAATTATTCTGAGGATTTGGGGACACCGGGGAACCCGCAAAAATTCAATTAAACATCATCGTAGTTGATTTCCGAACAATCCAATGGGTTGAGATTCTTGGATTTTGATAAAAAAGTGGTGATCCTAAATTTTGTAGAGAAACTTAGGAATTCCAAACAGGTTTTCAAATTGTATTTGTGAAGGAAGCGTGCCCAAGCACATAAGCTCAAATAGCACCATGTTTAAATCTCTACTGGGGATGAATTTTGAATGTCACAACCCGAGTATTCTTCAAAAGGGCTATTTTAAAAGTTTTTTCGAAAGGATTTCCTTTATCCAAGAGGGCTTCTCACCATTTAGGAAGACTTTTCTCAGAACTCGAATTAGCTCACGTAAAACCTAACCTTGAGGTTTCGAGATCATTTGAGATGCATACAATCGGACCGATTAGAGAAGGTATTTAAAAAGGACCGTAATTCGGGCCTGTCACAGAGTTTATCAAAGGATATTCATCTTGAGGCTAAGAAATGGATTTTCATCAAAAATGACTTCTTCGGGTCTACAAGTCAAGAACCCCGAACACATGATAAGACATGATTGTACTTACCTCTTTAAGCGGTAGCTTCCAAGATGATTTCTTGCATCAACCCGAGACACCTCTAGATCAGAAAAGTTTTAGGTGACGGGTGTTGTATCTTGGCTCTAGGTGGGCTTTTTGAGAAAGGCCATATTTTCAAAAGAGGGGTACACATGGGTGATCACCTTGATATTCTTACCAATAATCATTTACTTTGAGGAAATTTCACAAATGCTTTTCTTCAGTTGATTTTGAGGATTTTCCTCTTTTCACCGTGGTTTTTCAAAATTTGTCCGTTTCTGGGATGCTTTTAAATGGGCTTTGACCTTGCTTTTACCAGGCACTTTGCTTTTTCTAGCCCTCTTAACTCTTGTCATTTTTTCGCATTAACCGGCTCTTTTCGAGACCAGGATTGAAAATTCTTCCGATTACGCTTTTTGACTTATTGCTGGTAATTTCTTTGTTTTGCCCAAGTATAGGGAGATGATCACTAACAATGGTTTAGAAATGAAGATTAAAGGCTCAAATTGGCTCTTCAAAGGATAAAGTGTTTGGGGATGTAGAAATGTGTCGCGACCCTCCTTCGGCGGGTGAGGTTAACGAGCGGCGCTTCCGACCCGGTTGGGAAGTGGATCTTGGCACGCGGGTCTCTCCTGTGGACCCATTACTCGAATCGCGATATGGGGAAAAATTTTATCGGGTCGACCTTAGTGTGGTCGTGTGATATGTGCATAGTGTACATACATATGGAGTCGCCACCAATCAATTCTTGGAGGGTATGATTGGAAATCCTATCGAACGGTCGGGAGAAACCGCTCAATTCTACGAGAACCAAAGAAGTGGGTCCGAGGACATGGTTATGCCGAGATTCACATCGACGCCCTTTCGGTTACCAAAGTTGGGTGATTTTCTAACCTAAGAATTCATGCATACGAAATTTAGGGTGAGGTAGGCTCTAACGATCTAAGGATATCATGCAGACGGGAATTTCTATCCTATCAGTCACAATTAGGAAATTTAAATGCACAATCAAGATAATTGCAATCAACTCAATCAATCAATCAAAAACGAGCATAGTAGACCTAATATGACCCTATCGGTCCATAAGAAGACATACTCGGGTTCCGGGGTGATTCGAAAAATTTTTGGGACGAAAGGCCTAGAAGGGTAAAATGGTCATTGGGGGTTCAGGACCAAAAAATCACAAAATTGGGATTGGGCCAGTTGAATGTGGCCATTTCCCATTTTTTGTGATATTTTAAGAATTTTTTGGAATTTTTCTAATTTTTTTTGAATTTTTATTTATTTTCTAAAAGATGGAAATTTTCCGGATCAATATAAATTGACCCTTGGAATCTTGAAAATTCTCGATCCAGACTATAAGAGTCCCGAATCAACCTAATCATTTTTTAGAAATTTTTTGGGAAAATCTGGGAATTTTTATGAATTTTTTATGAATTTTATTTATTTATTTTTATTTTTTATGTATATTTTATTAATTTTTTATTAATATTTCGGACCAGGTCAACCCGGGCCGGACCCACTCGCAAACCACTCTACCCTAAAACGATGCTGGATCTATTTTTTCTAATTTTTTTTTATTTTCTAAACTAATTTCATAATATTCGAATATATAGAAAATGAATGGACGGCCAAGATCAACCTTGGAATTGATCTCGGCCGTCGACTCATCCTGGATCAAAATGACGACGTGTTCGGCTCTTACCCTAAACGACGCCGCATCAATTAAATCGAACGAACAAACACGATTAAATCCCACCAACTCGATCCGGGCTGTCAACTCCTCTCAAGCCTAAATCAACGACGCTTTTGCCTCATATACTAAATGACGTCGCCCAAATTAATCAAACGAACGGCCATAATTCAAAACGAGATCTAATCTGAGCTGTTTGCTTCACCTATGCCCGAAACGATGACGTATATGACCTATACCTAAACGACGTCGCGTGTCTACTTAACCTAAACGACGTCGCTTTCGATTTTATTAATTTTCTATCTATTAAACTAATATCCAAAAATACAAAAAAATAGATCCAACGGCCTAGAATCAAACTTAGCTAATTATCCGGACCGTCGGATCAAGCCCGAGTCAGCTCACTCGCGCCAACGGCCGAGTTGATCGGGCGACACCTTGGACCAATCAAGACACGACACGTTAGCCCGTTGACCAATTGACCAAGCTACGTCGGCTCGTCTTCAACCTCTCGACGACGACTAAATGAACGGTCGACACTTTTCCGCGCGAGACCTAACGGTGAGATCTCGCCGGAATGACTTGAAACCACCTTCGATCGACTCGATTCAACTCACGTATCAACATATTTAAAATTCATGCAATTTCATCCATTGAATCAACATGAATCGAACTCGCACGATCTCAAGGTTGCGTAACTCAATCTCACAATCCAAAGCACAATAGATTAATTTATTCATAGGCAAGCACAATCAGAGGTTCAGAACACTTACCTCGAGCTCTGATTGAGCTCGCAATGGCTAGGATTGCCTGGCCGATGTTCGACTAGACCGAGGAATGTTGGAGGTTCGACTCGGGCGATTCGGGAAAAATCAATGAAAAAATGAAGTGCGATCATTGTTAGTGAAGTTCCGTAAGCAAAAGGCACAGATCAATTGCAAGAATCGAGCTTGTGAATGTACGATGCCATGAATGCACAATGGAGAGGTTCGAAGCTTGACTTACCGATTCAGGTGATCTTTGGCGGCGAGACCGGTGGCGATCGCTTCCTTGATCTTCGAGCAAGCTTCCGGAAGTGACTGCGACACTTGAATCAACCTGGATTGGCCGGCCGAGTAGCTCACAGCCCACGCTCAAGCTCTCGTTAATGGCGGACGATGAGAGCCTCTCTCTCTCTCTCTCTAACTCACTCTCTCTCTATTCTGTTACCTCTCGCGAGCATAATGAGTCTCTCCTCTCTCTCGAATCTTCTCATCCCTTTTATACTAAGTTTTGAAATTTGGCGCGTACGGGCGAGAGCTCGCCGACTCACTTCGCACGTGCCCAAGCATGCGAAGTGAGCCGGACGATGACCGGAACGGAACAGGATTCCGTTTAGCTCCATTTGGCACTCCGGCGATGCTAATTGTGCATGAATTTCACTCGTTTTTGGAAGTGTTGACTTTTTTGTGCACCGGGGCTTTGATTGGCTCGTCGAAGCTCTTCCGGCGACCATTGGCCGTGTTACTCGTGGCAATCGACGCGTCTTGAGCCGAGGAACAAAATGCCCGTGGTAATTGATCCAATTAGGCTCGAATCGATCTTCAATTTGATCACCAAAGTTCATCGTGAAATCTGCATAACGTCGCGCATTTAGGGAAGAAGACGACACTGTCTTGGACCGGTTCGACCGGTCCGACGGGCGGTTAAACCGGTCTAAACCGGTTCGGACATATAAATTTCAAAATTAATTAAAATCTGTGGGAATTTTTACAATTAAACCTAAAAATTGAACTTATGGGTTCGAATTCCATCTAGAAATGTGATTTTGCCCAAAAGTTCACTTCAATTTCTACAAAAACCCCAAATTTTTCTAAAATTGCAAATTGGGAAAAACTTTAATTGGACAACTAATTGATCAAATTGGATCAAGTTACCCCCGTCAATCGATTCGGAATGTATGAAAACCTAGGGGGACAGTCAATTTTTTCCACAAAAGTCCCTCGATTAAAAGTAATTTCAAAAATTAGAAAGTTGAGGGACTAAATTGCAAAGATTTTAGGAATTCTTGTCCAATTCGTGCAATTGAGGGTGAAATTGATCAAATTGAAGCTACAAATGATTGCAATTGAATGTCTTGACTCAAAATGTGCAAAAATTGCAAATAAAAAGACTCAAATTGTATTTTTTATGATAATTCAACCCTTGGTGTTGTGAAGAAACACCTAAAATTGAATTTAATTTTTAATTTTTATGAGGTCAATAAGAAGAGGGAATTAAAAGAAAAATATTTGACATTTTTCTATATTTTTGTGACCTCGGGAAGTATTTTTTATGAATTCTCTTGTATTTTTCTATTTTTCGAAAATATTAAAAAATGTGAAAAAAATGAAAAATTATTTTTTTGTTCAAAAATTGTTTCTTATGCTTGGCCAAGGCTACGAAATTTGATTGTTCAATTATTTGATTTTTTGTGAATTTTTATGAATTTTACGAAATAAAACTAAGAAATAGCTAACCAAAAATCGAGTGTCAACAATTGCCCCTCTTTGAAAGTAATCTCGGTTAGATGTTGCTTTCAAAGACAATGTGACACCTGGATCTTTAATCGACTCCTACCGGAGAAAGTGTTTAAAGAAAACAAGTCTCAACATTCAATTATCTTACATTTGCCGTTGAAGTCCAAAATTCTAAGGAAGGATCATTTCAACTCATTCTTGATTGCGAGAGAGAAATGAATAGAGAGAGAGGTTTACCCGTAGCTCACCTATCCGTGGTCTGAAAATTACTAGTCCGAGGTTGAGAGGACGAGTTTATGAGATTACCTTTGGGTGGTTTGCGAGGTCCCCTTAAAGCTCAACGTCCGTCCGATGTTAAGTGTCTTTTGTGGCGGTTTGAAGATTAAAAAGAAGGTTTACCCCGTAATAAGGGATTCACCGTTTGAAATGGAGATTGGTTATCCTGTAGGAAGGAGTTCACCGTTTGAAATAGAGATCGACTATCCCGTAGGAAGGAATTCACCATTCGAAATGGAGATCCGGCTATCCTGTAAGAAGGAATTCACCGTTTGAAATGGAGATTGGCTATCTTGTAGGAAGGAGTTCGCCGATTAAAAGAGTTTGGCTATCCTATAAGAAGGAGTTCACCTATTAAAAGAGTTTGGATATCTGGTAGGAAAGAGTTTATCGATTAAAAGGGTTTTGGCTATCTACCGAGGATTCACCTATGAAAAGGGGTTGGCTATCCCGTAGGAAGGAGTTCATCAATTAAAAGGGAGTTGGCTATCCTGTAGGATGGAGTTCGCCGATTAAAAGGGGTTGGCTATCCTGTAAGAAGGAATTCACCGATTAAAAAGGGTTGGCTATCTTGTAGGAAGGAATTCATCGATTAAAATGGGTTGGCTATCCTGTAGGAAGGAATTCACCGTGTCGCGACCCTCCTCCGTCGGCGTATATTCGGCGCGGGAGGTGAGCGAGGGTTAACGAACCGATCCCTATCTTTTAAATTTTATATAACCCCGGTTGTCGGCGGATATTTTTTAGGATCGCGGGTCTCTCCCAATACCCATTACTCGAATCGCGATGTCGGAGAAAATTTCATCGAAATCGACCTTTGTGTGGTCGGGTGGCATGTGCAATGTGTACATGCAATTTTGGAGTCGCCACTAATCAATTTATTGGAGGGTATGACCGGAAAACCCTACCGAGCGGTCGGGAGAAACCGTTCGGTTCTAAGAGAACTAGAGATTTTTGGGTCCGGGGACTTGGTTACGCCGAGATTTTTATCGACGCCCTTTCGGTTACCGATGTCGAGTGATTTTCTAACCTACGAGTTCATGCAGATGAAATTTCGAGTGAGGTAGGCTCTAACGGTTCTAGGTATACATGCGGATGAGAATTTTCTATCCTATCAATCACAATCATGAAAATTAAATGCACAATCAAGATAATCGCACACAATCAAGTCAATTAATCATATAAGCATATCTAAAATGGCTCTATTGACCCACAAAAACAATCGAGTTTGGGTTCCGGGGATGATTCGGGAAAATTTGGGGCGGAAGGCCCAAGAGGGATAGAATGGTCATTTTTGAGGTTCGAGACCCGAAAATCACAAAATCGGGGTCAAGCCAGTTGAATGTGGCCATTTCCCATTTTTTGTGATTTTATGGAATTTTTCTAATTTTTTTGAATTTTTTATTTATTTTCTAAAAAAATGGGAAATTTTCCGGGTCAACACGGATCGACCCTCGAAGTCTCAAAATTTTTCGAACCGGACTTTATGAGTCCCGAATCGATCTAGGAATTTTTAGAAATTTTTTTGTGAAAATCTGGGTATTTTTATGAATTTTCTAAGCATTTTTACAATTTTTTTTGGATTTTTGGAAATTTCTTTTTATTATTTATTTATTTTTTTATTAATATTCTGGACCGGGTCAAACCGGTCAACGATCGGTCAACCCGGTCCGACCGCCCTCGAACCACTCGCGACACCAAAAACGGCACCGTATCTTATTTTCCTATTTATTTTCGATTTTTCTGAAATTAAATTCTAATATCCGAATATATGTAAAAAGAATGGACGGCTGAGATCAATCTTGGGGTAAATCTCGGCCGTCCGAGCATTCGGGATCAAAACGGCGACGTCTCGAACTGTTTCTCTAAAACGACGCCGCATCTCATATTAAAACGGACGGCCTTGATCTACTCTAGACTTGATCTAGGCCGTTCACTCATCTATGGCTCAAAAGACACCGTATGAATTAAAAGGATGGACGGCTGCGATTAAAACTAAGAATCAATCTAGACCGTTAACTCGCCCGAACCAAAACGACGCCACATCATTTAAAACCACGAACGGTCACGATCTAATATGAAACTTAATCTGGGCCGCTTAATCTCTCTAAACCTAAAAACGACGACGCATTTGCATCAGGGTCTAAACGACGTCGCCACTCAAAGACCTAGACGGCACCGTTTTTGTATTTTTTATTTCTCGTCTAATATATCTAATTTTCGAAAATACAAAGAAAATGATCCAACGGTCCGTAATCAAATCTATCTATTAATCGGGACCGTTGGATCAGATCCGAGTCGCCTCGCTCGCCAACGGCCGAGCCGACTCTGATCCAAGCCGGACCAATGGGGACATGACACCTAAGCTTGCCGACCACGTTGATTGCCACCTCAACTCGTCTTCTTCCTCACGCCAGCGAGCGAATGGACGGCCGAGAGGCTCCGGCGAGATCTAACGGTGAGATCTCGCCGGATCGACCCGAAACCACCGCCGCTTGAATCACCTCGACCTCTGGATCAATATATTCAAAAACCACACGATTTTGTACACATAATCTCCACTAATCGAGTTCACACAGTTTCTATTTCTCAGAATCCAATCACATCACACAGAGCATAACAATCGAATTCGAGCTTCATAATCATCCAAAGAGAGTTTAGGATACTTACCTCGGGTTCAGATCGAACCCGCGATTGCTAGATACGCCCGGCCGAAGTCCGACTGCACCGAGACGGGTTGGAGGTTTGACTCGACTCGATTGGGCAAAATCAATGCGAAAGAACAATGCGATCGTGCTCAGTGAGGGATGAGAAGCAAAAGGCACACAAAAATTTCAAAGATCAAACACGAAGACACGAGATGCCATGATTGCACAAAGACGAAGCTCGAGAGTCGACTCACCGTTTTGGGAGGTTTCAGGCCGAACGAGCTGGTGCGATCGTCTTCTCCAAGCTCAAGCGAGCTTTCGGTGGCAGTCCGGTGGTTTGATTTGGCCTGAATCGCCCGGGCCGAAGTTGCACGGTCTCGGTTCAAAGCTCCGGCAAAGGCGTCGCTCGTAGCCTCTCTCTCTACTTCTCCTCTTTCTCTCTCTATTCTGTTCGTGAGCGAGCCAAAATGAACCTCCCCCTCGATCGAGAACCTTCTCAGCTATTTATACCCAATTTTCAAATTCGCGCGCGTCGGGTGTGAACGGGCCGAGCTTCCTCACGTGCCAACACGTGAGTTTTGGCTCGCCGGACGGTGACGGAATCGTTAGGATTCCGTCCAACGTACGTTAGGCCTCCGGTCGAGCTCAAACGAGCACTAATTCCACCTGTTTTTGAAAATGTTGATTTTGAGCACATTGGGGCTTTGACCATCGATTCCGGCCACCTCCGGCGGCCATTGGCCGTGCCGCCGGTGTCAATTGATGGAGAATGACCCGCACATGTAAACCCCCACACCAATTAGCTTAATCATACACGAATTGGCCTTCAATTTGGCCATTGAAGTTCACCGCTCAAACCTGCAATATGACCTGTGTTCATGGGGAAGACGACATTGTTTGGACCGGTTCGGTCTGACCCGGCCCGAACCTAGGCTCGCATAAGTGTTCTTTGTACAATTTTTGAAATTAATCAAAATTGGCTGGGAATTTTTGCAATTAAACCTCAAAATTGGACTTAGGGGCCTGGATATTATCTAAAAAAGTATTTTTGCCCAAAATTTCTTATCAATTTACACAAAAGCCCCAAATTTTCCAAAATTGCCAATTTCGGGAAAAGTTCAATTGAGTGTCAATTTGATTAAATTGGACTATGAGACCTATGCCAATCGATTTAGAATGCATGCAAACATAGGGGGCTAGTTCAATTTTTCCACGAAAGTCCCTCAATTAAGATTAATTTCAAAAATTGGCAAGTTGAGGGACTTAATTGCAAATAATTTGGGGATTTTGTGCAATCTGCGCAATTCGTGCGATTGAGGGTGCAATTGATCAAATTGAAGTTCAAAGGGACTACAATTGAATGTCTAGACTCTAAAGGTGCAAAAATTGCAAATAAAAAGACTCAATTGGTACTTTTTATGGAAATTCAACTCTAGGTGTTGTGAAGAAACACCTAAAATTGAACTCAATTTTCAATTTTTCTTGAGGTCAATATGAAAAGGGAATTAAATGAAAAATATTGGAAATTTTTGTGTATTTTTGTGACCTCGTGAGGTATGTTTTATGAATTTTCAAGTATTTTCCTATTTTTCAAAAATATTAAAAATGTAAAAAAAATGAAAAATTATTTTTTGTTCCAAATTGGTTCCTTAGGCTTGATCAAGGCTTCCAATGTTGATTTTTTTAATTTTTTTAATTTTTTGTGAATTTTTAGTGAATTTTGGAAAATAAAACTAAAGGAAAATTGATTAAAAATCAAGTGTCAACAGCTTCCCCTCTTTGAAAGTAACCTCGGTTAGAGGTTTCTTTCAAAGACAAGGTGACACCTGGATCCTTAATCGACTCTGCTGGGGAAAAATCTAAAGAAAATAAGTCTTGACATTCGATTACCTTACCTTTGCCGTTAAAGCTCTGACTCCGATGGGAATTATTTCCAATTCATGCTCATTTCATGTAAAAAGGAGATGAGGAGAGAGAGAGAGACTTACCTGTAACTCACCTGTCCGTGTTTGGAGGTTTGTTGATCTGAGGTGGAGAGAATGATTGTATGGAATTACCTCTGAATGTTTGGCGCGATTTCATGATGATCAGCATCCGTCCGGTGTTGAACAGTGGTTTGAAGATTTGGAAGGAAGGTTCACCCTTGTAACAAAGGGGTTTCACCTATTCAAAATGAGATTGGCTATCCTCTATGCAGGGACTCACCATCTAAAACGCAGATCGGTTTTCATCTAGGAAGCTACTCACCGTCTGGAAGGGAGGTTCACCCTTGTAACAAAGGGGTTTCACCTATGAGAGATTGGCTATCCTCTATGGAGGGACTCACCATCTAAAACGCAGATCGGTTTTCATCTAGGAAGCTACTCACCGTCCGGAAGGGAGGTTCACCCTTGTAACAAAGGGGTTTCACCTATGAGAGATTGGCTATCCTCTATGGAGGGACTCACCATCTAAAACGCAGATCGATTTTCATCTAGGAAGCTACTCACCGTTCGGAAGGGAGGTTCACCCTTGTAACAAAGGGGTTTCACCTATGAGAGGGTGCCATCTGAGGACCTAGGTTAACTAGTGTACTTACAGAAGCTCAAACCCGATTTCAAATTTTCAAAGGAAAGGGTGCCATCTGAGGACCTAGGTTAACTAGTGTACCTATAGAAGCTCAAACCCTATTTCAAATTTTCAAAGAGGAGGGTGCCATCTAAGGACCTAGGTTAACTAGTGTACCTACTGAAGCTCAAACCCTATTTCAAATTTTCAAAGAGGAGGGTGCCATTTGAGGACCTAGGTTTACTAGTGTACCTACGTAAGCTCAAACCCTATTTCAAATTTTCAAAGGAGAGGGTGCCATCCGAGGACCTAGGTTTACTAGTGTACCTACAGAAGCTTAAACCCTATTTCAAATTTTCAAAGGAAAGGTTCACCCTTATAACAAAGGGGTTTCACCTATGAGAGGGTGCCATCCGAGGACCTAGGTTAACTAGTGTACCTACAAAAGCTCAAACCCGATTTCAAATTTTCAAAGGAGAGGGTGCCATCCGAGGACCTAGATTTACTAGTGTACCTACTGAAGCTCAAACCCGATTTTAAATTTTCAAAGGAGAGGGTGCCATCCGAGGACCTAGGTTTACTAGTGTACCTACTGAAGCTCAAACCCTATTTCAAATTTTCAAAGGAGAGGTTCACCCTTGTAACAAAGGGGTTTCACCTATGAGAGGGTGCCATCCGAGGACCTAGGTTAACTAGTGTACCTACGTAAGCTCAAACCCGATTTCAAATTTTCAAAGGAGAGGACCCGAGGACCTGGGGACGCCGTAAGACCTGCAGAAAATCCAAGTTAATCAAATCTTTAAAATGTAACTTTTCTAAGGATTTGGGGTCACCAGGGAACCTGTAGAAAGTTCAATCAAACATCATTAGAGTGACAATCTCACGTTCTGGAGAGAAACTCAAGAATTCCAAACAAATTTTCAAAGAATAATTGTGAAGGAAATGTGTCCAATCACAAGTTCAAGTCTCCACTCGGGATGGATTTTGAATGACACATCCCGAGTGTTCTACAAAAAGGTTGTTTTAAAAGTTTTTCAAAAGGATTTTCCTTCATCCTAGAGGGCTTCTTACCATTTTGGGAAGGCTTTTCTTGAAATTCAAATCCGCTCACAGAAAACCTAACCTTGAGGTTTCGGGATTATTCAAGATGCATACAATCTGACCGATCGTAGAAGGCATTTTAAAATGGACCGTAATTCAGGCCGGGTCAAAGGCTTATCAAAGGATGTTCATCTTGAGGGTTAGAAATGAACATTGATCAAAAATAGCTTCTTCGGGTTTACAAGTCAAGAACCCTGAAGACATGATAAGACATGATTGTACTTACCTCTTTTAGCGGTAGCTTCCTGTATGATTTCTTGCATCAACCTGAAACATCTCTTAGATCGGAAAAGTTTTGGTGACAGGTTGTATCTTGGCTTAAGGTGGGCTCTTTAAGAAAATGCCATATTTTCAAAAGAGGGGTGAACTTTGGTGATCACCTTAACATTTTTCCCAGCATTCATTTGCTTTTGTAGTAGATTCATGATCATTGCTTTCTTCAATTGACTTTGAGGATTTTTTTCTTTTCATTTTAATGATTTTTTTTCAAGATTTGCCCCTTTTTCGGGATGCTCCTTTCTTTCATGGGCTTTGGCCTTGCTTTTATCGTGCACTTTGCTTTTTCTAGCCCTTTTTTTTGTCATCATTTTTTTTATTGATCGGCTTTTTGGAGACCAAGATCAGAAATTCTTCCGATCATGCTTTTTAACTCATTGCTGGTTATTCCTTTGTTTGCCCTGGTGTGGGTAGGTGATCACCAACAAGGGTTTAGAAATGAATATTCAAAGGCTCAAATTGGCTCTTCAAAGGGAAAGTGTTTGGGGATATAGAAATGAAATGCTTTTTTTTATTTTGAGGTGTTCCAAGTCTCTGCGTAAAATCACCTGAAGCTATCACAAAAAAGATTGATGTAGGTTAGTACAATAAAGTCTTACCTGATCTTTTCTCCAAGGAATCATCCAATGAACCTCCAAATATGCCCCAAGTGTGGGTGGTTCTTGACGTGGTTATATTCAGAAAATTCTCCCTTTTTGGTTCAAATTGGTTATCAAAGGATATAAATGTGTATGGATAATTTTGAAATGGAAATGCCTTTCATCATTTCAATCCATGTAATCACCGCGAATGATCCCTATGTCCCGAGGTTAAGCTCTTTCGCTCTATCACTCTCACTCATCACTCAAGTGTATCGGGGACGTGTTTAAGAATAATGCTTACCTCTTTTCATCCGAAGGATCATTCTCTTGAAAAGCTTTCAAAACATGCCTTTTTATAGAAACTTAGGGCATTTCATCAAAATTCATCGTTCGCAAAAAGTTCTCATCAAATGATATATTCAAAAGATGTTTCTGAAACTTGTAATGAATGTTTCTTTCAAAGAGCCTTATGGCTTTAAAATTTTCAATTTTTTAAGCATGACAGTGTGTGAAGGTATTTCATAAAGGAGAAGAACCTCAAACCTCGCCTCTTCAAATATTGACTTCTGTCTCCTGTAAAAATAAAAGGAAGCAATCGGTTCAAAGACATTCAAAATTTCCGATCCCGAAGCGACTTCCTCCTGTCTCCTTCGGATGTTGACTCCCGTTTGTCGCGACCCTCCGGAAATTTCTTTCCGGGGTGGAATAGGGCTAACGAGCCGATCCCTCCTTTTATAGACATATATATGGGGGATCGCGAGTCTCTCCCAAGACCCATTACTCGAATCGCGATGTCGGGTAAAATTTATCAAATATCGAAATTGACCTTGTGTGGTCAGGTGGTATGTGCGAGGTGTACATGCAATTCGGAGTCGCCACCGATCGATTTATTGGAAGGTACGATCGGAAAACCTTACCGAGCGGCCGGGAGAAACCGTTCGGTTCCGCGAAAAACCAGAGATTTTGGGTCCGGGGACTTGGTTACGCCAAGTTTCAAATTTGACGCCCTTTCGGTTACCGATGTTGATTGTTTTTCTAACCTAAGATTTCATGCAGATACGATATCGGATGAGGTAGGTCCTAAAAAATCGAGTATTCATGCAGATGGGAATTTTCTATCCTAATCAATCACAATCAGAGGAATTAATGCGCAATCAAAATCATTACAAGCAATCAAATCAATCAATCAAGGTTTGATATGTCTAAAATGGCCCTATCGGCCCACACAAAAATCAATTTTGGGTATCGGGGTGATTTGGTAAAAAATTTGGGGCGGAAGGCCCAGAAGGGTAGAATGGTCATTTTTGGGAGTTCGGGACCCAAAAATCACAAAATTAGGGTCGGGCCAGTTGAATGTGGCCATTTCCCATTTTTTGTGATTTTATGGAATTTTTCTAATTTTTTCTATTTTTTGGAATTTTCATTTATTTTTCAAAAATATTGGAAATTTTCCGGATCGAAATTAATCAACCCTCGTAGTCTCAAAAATTTTCGATCCGGACTTTATGAGTCCCGAATCGATCTACAAATTTTTAGAAATTTTTTATGAAAATCTGGGAATTTTTATGAATTTTCTAAGTATTTTTTACAATTTTTTTTGGATTTTTGGAAATTTCTTTTTATTTTTTATTATTTTTTATCACTAAACCGGACGGGTCAACCCGGTCAACGACCAGTCAACCCGGTCCGACCGCCTCGGACTCGCCCCGCAATACCTAAAACGACAACGTACGTATATACCTATTTATTTGATTTTTTCATGAATTTCTAAACCTAATTTCTAATATTCTCGAATATAAAAGAAAATAACGGACGGTTGAGATCAACTTCGAAGATTAATCTCGACCGTCCGTGAGTTTCAAAGCAAAACGACGCCGTGTCTACTCCTGCCCACAAAACGACGCCGTATTTTAATTTCAAATGA
This sequence comes from Rhodamnia argentea, assembly GCF_020921035.1. Lineage (NCBI taxonomy): Eukaryota > Viridiplantae > Streptophyta > Magnoliopsida > Myrtales > Myrtaceae > Rhodamnia > Rhodamnia argentea. Next base: position 13,845,617 of record NC_063151.1, read on the forward strand.
ACGGCCAAGATTAAGTCTTTGGATTCCATCTCGCCCATCAACTCGCTTAGCTAAAACGACGACAGATTGAACATTTAATGTACGGCCACGATCGATCCCTCGAACTAATCCTAGCCGTCGCCTCGTCTAGCTATAAAACGACGACACTTTATTTAAAAACCTTGAACGGTCACGATTGGCTCTAGATCCGATCTGAGCCGTTCGTCCGCCTACGACTCAAAAACGACGTCGCATCCTTTAATATCGCGAACGGTCACGATTAAACTTGGACTCGATTCCCACCGTTCATCACGTCCCGAACCAAAACGACGCCGCCCGGACTCTAATCAAACGGCACCGTTTCATTTATTTTCTATTTTCTTCCTAATATACCAATATCCGGAAAATATAAAAATTAGATCTAACGGTCCGAAATTAAACCTACCTAATTTTCACCACCGTTAGATCAAAGTCGATTGGGATTGTTCGCGCCAACGACCAAGCCACCTCAAAGCATGAACCGGACCTATCACCGAATGACACCTAGGACGCTGACTGTTGACCATGACATGTCGCCTTCCGCTTCAACCTAGCGACGACACTGTAATGGACGGCCGAGAACGCTCCGGCGAGATCTAACGGCGAGATCTCGCCGGAATGACGCGAGACCAACACCGGACGACTCGCCCGTACTTCCGCATCAACATATCCAAAGATTAAGTGATTGTATCCACTGTAATCAACATATATCAAGCTCACACAGATCGAGATCGCATGGTTCAATCAAGCAAAAAAGAGCATTACGGTTCAATTCCTTCACACGTAAGCTTGAAGATGAGTTGAGGAAACTTACCTCGAGTCCCGATCGGACTCGCGAAGGCCGGAGAGGTCGGCCAGCGTTCGGCCGCACCGCGATGATTGGAGGTTTCGACTCGGGATGTTCGAGCAAGATTGATGCAAAAACCAGATACGAGCATGGTCGGTGAGGCTCATGCATCAAAAGGCACACAACAATTTCACGAATCATGCTTAGGATGTGAGGATGCCATGATTACACAAAGAGCGAGATAGGAAGATTAACTCACCGATCTCGAGCTCGCAACTTGACCGAGCTGTCGCGATCGAATCCTGGAGCCTAAACGAAGCTTCCGGACGTGATTTCAAGTCTTGATTCACTGGATTGGCCTCACCAAGAGCTCACGGCCGAGCTCGAGTTCTCAACCGGGCGAGCGGGAGAACGAGCTCTCTCGTTTTCTCTCTCTCTCTCTAGCTCTATCAACAACTTGCGAACGGAATGAGCCCCCTCGGATCGAGAACCTTCTTGGCTATTTATACCCAACCTTTGAAAAATGCGCGCGCGGAGCTTGAGCTGGCCGAGCACTTCACACGCGCACACACGTGCCATTTGGGTCGCCGGACGGCGACGGAATCTGTTATGATTCCGTCCAAGTCCGTCAAGTCCCCGTTGAGCCTTAAACGAACACGAATTGCATCTGGTTTTGCAAATGTTGACTTTCTGTGCGCCGGAACTTTGAGTGGCCCACCGGAGCTCCTCCGGCGACCATTGGTCGCGAAACTAATCCCAATCAATAGGTATCGATCCAATGTATAAAACCCCCAAGTTGATTCATTCGATTAGGCTTGCATTGGCCTTCAATTTGATGGTTGAAGTTCACCCACGAACCTGCAAAATCACGCGAGTCACCCGAGGAAGAAGACATCACTGGGACCGGTTCGACCGGTTCGACCTAAATCAGAGCCGGTCCGAACCGGTTCAGACGTATTTTATGCACAATTTTCCAAATTAATCAAAATCGGTAAGGAATTTTTGCAATTAATTTTCAAAATTGGACTTAGGGGCTTGGATATTATCTAGAAATGTAATTTTGCCCAAAATTTCCCATCAATTTATACAAAACCCCAAAATTTTAAATTTGCCCAAATTGGGGAAAACTTCAATTGGATGTGTAATTGATCAAATTGGACCATGAGACCCATTCCAGTTGATTTAGAATGCATGAAAACATAGGGGACCAGTCCAATTTTGCCACGAAAGTCCCTCAATTAAAAGTAATTTCAAAAATTGACCAATTGAGGGACTAAATTGAAAATATTTTGGGGATTTTGCCTAATTTGTGCAATTCGCGCAATTGTGGGTGCAATTGATCAAATTGAAGTTCAAAGGGACTGTGATTGAATGTCTAGACACAAAATGTGCAAAAATTGCAAATAAAAAGATTCAATTGGTATTTTTTATGAAAATTCAACTCTAGGTGTTGTGAAGTAACTCCTAAAATTGAACTCAATTTTTGATTTTTCTTGAGGTCAATATGAAAAAGGAATTAAAAGAAAAATATTGGATATTTTTGTGTATTTTTGTGACCTCGAAAAGTATTTTTTATGGATTTTCAAGTATTTTCCTATTTTCGAAAATATAAAAAAAAAATGAGAAAAATATGAAAAAAAAAATATTTTTTGTTCCAAATTGGTTCCTTAAGCTTGGCCAAGGCTTCCAATGTTGATTTTATAATTTTTTTTAATTTTTTGTGAATTTTTAATGAATTTTGGAAAATAAAACTAAAGGAAAACTGACTAAAAATTCGGGTGTCAACAGGTGCCCCTCTTTGATAGTAATCTCGGTCAGAGGTTGCTTTCAAAGACAAGGTGACACCTGGATCCTTAATCGACTCTGCTGGGGAAAGAAAGAAAAAACAAAGAAAGAAATCTAAAGAAAATAAGTCTTGACATTCGATTGCTTTACCTTTGCCGTTTACGCTCTAACTCTGTGGGGAATTATTTCAGTTCATGCTCGTCTTATGTGAAAGGGAGATGAGAAGAGAGAGATACTTACCCGTAGCTCACCTGTCTATAGTTTGAGATTTATTGATCCGAGGTTGAAAAGTCGAGTGTACGGAATTACCTGTGGACGGTTTGGCGCGATTTTGCAATGGTTAGCGTCCGTCTAGTGTCGAGTGGTGATTTGAAGATTTGTGGGGAAGGTTCACCCTTGTAACAAAGGGGTTTTACCTATTTAAAATGGGTTTGACTATCCACTAGGGATTCATCATTTAAAAAGGGGGCAGATCGGCTTTCGTCTCTCCGGCTACTCACCGTCTGAAAGGGGAGGTTCACCCTTGTAACAAAGGGGTTTCACCTATTTAAAAGAGATTGGCTATCCTCCATGCGGGGACTCACCATCTAAAAAGCAGATCGGCTTTCGTCTCTCCAGCTACTAACCGTCTAAGGGGGAGGTTCACCCTTGTAACAAAGGGGTTTCACCTATTTAAAAGAGATTGGCTATCCTCCATGCGGGGACTCACCATCTAAAAAGCGGATCGGCTTTCGTCTCCAGCTACTAACCGTCTCGAGGGGGAGGTTCACCCTTGTAACAAAGGGGTTTCACCTATTTAAAAGAGATTGGCTATCCTCCATGCGGGGACTCACCATCTAAAAAGCGAGATCGGCTTTCGTCTCTCCAACCTACTAACCGTTCGAGGGGGAGGTTCACCCTTGTAACAAAGGGGTTTCACCTATTTAAAAGAGATTGGCTATCCTCCATGGGGGACTCACCATCTAAAAGCAGATCGGTTTTCGTCTCTCCAAGCTACTAACCGTTCGAGAGGGAGGTTCACCCTTGTAACAAAGGGGTTTCACCTATTTAAAAGAGATTGGCTATCCTCCATGCGGGGACTCACCATCTAAAAAGCGAGATCGGTTTTCGTCTCTCCAGCCTACTAACCGTTCGAGAGGGAGGTTCACCCTTGTAACAAAGGGGTTTCACCTATTTAAAAGAGATTGGCTATCCTCCATGCGGGGACTCACCATCTAAAAAGCGAGATCGGTTTTCGTCTCTCCAGGCTACTAACCGTCCGAGAGGGTGCCATCTCGAGGACCTAGGTTGACTAGTGTACCTACAGTAGCTCAAACCCCATTTCAAATTTTCAAATAAGCAGATCGGTTTTCGTCTCTCCAACTACTAACCGTTCGAGAGGGAGGTTCACCCTTGTAACAAAGGGGTTTCACCTATTTAAAAGAGATTGGCTATCCTCCATGCGGGACTCACCATCTAAAAAGCAGATCGGCTTTCGTCTCTCCAGCTACTAACCGTCCGAGAGGGTGCCATCCGAGGACCTAGGTTGACTAGTGTACCTACGGAGCTCAAACCCTATTTCAAATTTTCAAATAAGCGAGGATCCGAGGACCTGGGGATGCCAAAAGACCCGCAGAAAATCCAAGTTAATCAAATCTTTAAAATGCAACTTTTCCGAGGATTTGGGGTCACCAGGAACCCGCAGAAAGTTCAATCAAACATCATTAGTATGACAACTTTAAGTTCTTGGGAGAAATTTAAGAATTCTAGACAAATTTTCAAAGTGTATTTGTGAGGGAAATGTGTCCAATCACAATTTCAAATCTCCATCGAGGATGGATTTTGAATGACACATCCCGAGTGTTCTTCAAAAAGGTTGTTTTAAAAAATTTTCAAAAGGATTTTCCTTCATCCAAGAGGGCTTCTCACCGTTTTGGAAAGGCTTTTTCTTAAAATTCAAATCGCTCATAGAAACCTAACCTTGAGGTTTCGTGGATCATTCGAGATGCATACAATCCGACTAATCAGAGAAGGCATTTTAAAAGGGACCGTAATTCAGGCCCGGTCAAAGGCTTATCAATGGATATTCAATTTAAGGTTTAGAAATGAATCTTGATCAAAAATAGCTTCTTCGGGTCTACAAGTCAAGAACCCCGAAGACATGATAAGACAGGATTGTACTTACCTCTTTAAGCGGTAGCTTCCTGTGTGATCTCTTGCATCAACCTTGAAACACCTCTTAGATCAGAAAAGTTTTGGTGACAGGGTTGTATTTTGGCTTAAGGTGGGCCCTTTAAGGACGGCTATATTTTCAAAGAGGGGTGAACTTTGGTGATCACCTTGACATTTTTCCAGCTTTCATTTGCTTTTACAGTAGATTCATGATCATTTTTTGCTCAATTGACTTTGAGGATTTTCCTCTTTTCATCTTAATGATTTTTCTTTAAGATTTATCTCTTTCCAGGGTGCTCTTTTCATGGGCTTTGGCCTTGCTTTTACCAGGCACTTTGCTTTTTTCTAACCCTTTCATCAATCTTTGCATTGATCGGCTCTTTTGGAGACCGGTATCAAAATTCAAAGTTCTTCCGATCATGTTTTTTGATTCATTGCTGGTTATTCCTTTATTTGCCCCAGTGTAGGGAGGTGATCACCAACAAGGGTTTAGAAATGAGAATTCAATGGCTCAAATTGGCTCTTCAAAGGATAAGTGTTTAGGGATATAGAAGTGAAATGCTTTTCTTCACTTTGAGATGTTCCAAATCTCTGCCAGAATCACCTGAAGCTATCACAAAAAGATTGATGCAAGTCGGTACAATAAAGTCTTACCCGACCTTTTCTCCAAGAAATCATCCAATGAACCTCCAAATATGCCCCCAGTGTGGGGTGGTTCTTGACAGGGTTATATTCACAAAATTCTCCCTTTTGGCTCGATTGGTTATCAAGGGATATAAATGTGTATGGATAATTTTGAAATGGAAATGCCTTTTCATCATTTCAATCCATGTAATCAACGCGAATGACCCCCTACGTCCCAAGGTTAAGCTCTTTCACTCTATCACTCTCACTCATCGTTCAAGTGAATCGGGGACGTGTTTAAGGACAAAGTTTGCCTCTTTTCATCTGAAGGATCGCCTCTTTTGAAAAGCTTTCAAAACATGCCCTTTTATAGAAACTCGGGGCATTTCATCAAAAATTCATCATTCGCAAAAATCTTCATTGAGAGGGTATTCGAAAGACGTTTCGAAATTTGAAAGGAATGTTTCTTTGAAAGAGCTCTGTTGCTTTGCAAATCCAAATTTTCTTAATTTCAAGCACGACGGTGTATGAAAATACTTTGTAAAGGAGGAAAACCTCAAACCTGTCTTCTTCAAATATTGACCTCTGTTCCCTGTAAAAACAAAAGGAAACAATCGTTCAAAACATTTAAAATTTTAAGTTCCAAGCGGTTTTTTCTTGTCTCCTTGAGACGTTGACTCCGTTTCCCGTAAAAACAAAAGGAATCGATCAGTCAAAGATATTCAAAATTTCAAATCCCGATGCGACTTCGTTCTACCTCCTTCAAATGTTGACTCCCGTTTCCTCCTTCGGATGTTGACTCCCGTTTCCCGTAAAAAACAAAAGGAATCAATTAGTCAAAGATATACAAAATTTTAAGTTCAGGCGATTTCTTCTCATTTCCTCCGGATGTTGACTCTCGTTTCCTGTAAAAACAAAAGGGATCAATTAATTCAAAGATGTTCAAAATTTCCGATCATATTCCAAATTTCAAATCCCGAAGCGACTTCCTCCTGTCTCCTTCGGATGTTGATTCTTGTTCCTCCGCAAGGTTCTTCGTGATTCCCGGTTTACCCGCAAAATACAAACGTATCCAAATGCATGTATGCGCATGTCATGCGAATGCAAAATTCTATGTGACTCAGATCTGCTCATTAATCGCTCCGAAGCTCAATTTACTTCAAGGAAAATATCTCTTCACGGCGTCTGCATTTATTGGACTTGTCAAATCTTCTCCGTCCATGTTTACAAGTATAAGAGCTCCCCCGGATAAGACCTTCCGAATCACATAGGGGCCTTCATAATTTGGCATAAATTTGCCTCCTGGGTGTTGTGCATTTGGAAGCATTTTCTTCACAACTAGCATCCCCGCTTCAAAATTTACGGGCTTAACTTTCTTGTTAAAAGCTCGCCACCTTCTTCTGGTAGCTTTGACCATGACGGATAGCCCTTAATCGCCTTTCATCAATCAAATTCAATTGTTCGTGTCTCTGCGCGGTCCCACTCATCCTCCGTGAGTTCTATTTGAGACAGGATCCTTAAAGAGGGGATTTCCACCTCTACCGGTAGGACTGCTTCCATACCGTATACTAAAGAGTAGGGAGTTGCCCAGGTTGAAGTACGAATTGAAGTTCGGTAGGCCATGAGAGCATACGGCAATCTTTCATGCCAATCTCTATATTTCTCAGCCAGTTTTGGCCAATATCTTCTTGATGTTCTTGTTTGCCGCTTCCATGACTCCGTTCATTTGTGGGCGTAAGGTGAAGAATTAAGGTGTCGTACCTTAAATTGTTCCAATAGTTGATCGACAACCTTGTTATTCAGATTAGAGCCATTGTCCGTAATGATGGCTCTTGGCACTCCATATCTTGAGATGATATCTCGCTTAATGAACTTGGCCACACTATTCGCAATGACATTGGCATATGAGCTGGCTTCAATCCATTTGGTGAAGTAATCAATAGCCACCGGAATAAAACGATGTCCGTTTGAGGCCTTTGGGTTGATAGGGCCAATCATATCAATTCCCCACATGCAGAATGGCCATGGCTCTGACATTTGATGTAGCTCGGTTGGCGGCGCATTTATCCTGTCGCCGTATACCCGGCATTGATGACAGGATCTAACATGCTGGTTGCAATCCGACTCGATAGTCATCCAATAATACCCGAGTCTCATGATCTTCTTAGCGAGAGGTGGCCATTCATATGCGGTCCGCATTCCCCTTCATGAATCTCTTTCATAATGAGATTTGCTTCTTTCGAATTTACGCACCTCAGGCAAGGATCGAGTCAAAGGACCTCTTGTATAGGATCCGTCCGCTGAGGAAAAATTTAGATGCCATCTTACTTATGTACTTTTTATCTTCGGTTGATCGTCCCGTGGGAATTCGCCCTTTAGCAAGTAATTCTTGATGTCATGATACCACGGTTCTTCGTCGGGTTCTTCTTCAATAACCATGCAGTATGCGAGGTTGCTCTAAGATATCAATTCTTAATGGCTCTATCTCAAGGCCATTTTGCACTTGTAACATTGCTGATAATGTAGCCAAAGCATCAAGCAAAGTGATTCGAGTTCTTGGCGGATATTCAAAAGTGATCTCCTCAAAATGTTGGATCGGCTCCTCGAGGTACTTATGATAAGGAATAAGCTTGGGATCCTTTGTCTTCCACTCCCCTTGGGTTTGTAAGATAATCAACATGGAATCTCCATATACCCAGTAGTTTCTTTACCTTCAATGATACGGCCAATTGTAACCCAAGTATACGAGGCTTCATATTCGAAATGTTGTTGGTGCAGGGGAATACCAACTTGGCTGAAATCGGATAATGTTGATCTTCGGGGATATCGAACCGCCCAAGCATTCGATCCGGTGAGGTTCACTGCGCCCGTCGAAGTACATTGTCCATTTGTCTTCGGATATATTCGAGGATTTGACCTCCCTTGTTTTGCTCAAACGTCCTTAGGAGGGTTCTCGCCTAGCATATCAGCAATCGCTCTTCCCTTGACAGATTTTTGGGGAGAGGTTTTGATATCGAACTACGAAAGCGTATTTGCCATTTAGCCATCTTTCCCAACAACGTTGGTTTCTCCAAAAGGTATTTGATGGGGTCATTCTCGGTGACCAATTCTATATGATAATGCAGCGTATATCGCCTCAATCCGTGGAGGACCAGCACCAATGCTACGCAAGTCCTTTCCACCTGTTGGATACTTGACTTCGATGTTGTAAACTTTTTGCTCAAATAATATATGGCCCGCTCTTTACGATCCTTGGGGTTAGTTTGGGCAAGTAAAGCTCCCGTGGATTCATCATTAATCTGTCGATATAGAGTTAGAGGAATATTAGGGATAGGAGGTACCAAGTCTTGGAGGTTGTACCAAATATTCCTTGATCTTCTCAAATGCTTGTTGACATTCTGCATCCCATTTGACTTTTGCACCTTTCTTTAACAACTTGAAGAAGGGTTTCGCCGTTTCGACAGGTTGGGATATGAATCGGATATATAATTCAACCTTCCCAAGTAGACCCCTTACTTCCTTAATGGTGGAAGGAGTTCCTATTTCCCATATAGCTTTGATCTTGGAAGGGTCAATTTCAATACCACGATTGCTCACCACAAATCCTAGCGACTTTCCCGATCTTGCACCAAATACGCATTTAGCAGGATTCAACTTGAGCTTATACTTTCTCAATCGATCAAATAATTTCTTCAGCACTTTAACATGGTCTTCTCCAGGTTTGGACTTGGCAATCATATCATCCACATAGACCTCAATCTCCTTATGTATCATGTCATGAAAAAGGGTCACCATAGCCCTTTGATATGTTGCTCCTACATTTTTCAATCCAAATGGCATTACCTTGTAACAGAAAGTTCCCCATTGCGTAGTGAATGAGGTCTTGATCTTATCTTCTTCCTTCAAGCATGATCCGATTATATCCCGAGAATCCATCCATAAAGGAGAACAATTCAAAACTCGCAGTATTGTCGACGAGCACATCAATGTGCGGTAGGGGAAAATCATCCTTGGGACTAGCTTTGTTCAAGCCCCGATAATCCACGCATATTCTAATTCTCCCATCCTTCTTCTTAATCGGTACGATATTGGCGACCCAATCAAGCATATGGGAGGCCTCGATAAATCCAACTTTAAGGAGCTTCATCACCTCTTCCTTGATTTTATCCGCCGATTCGGGATTCATTCTTCCGGGTGATTGATTTACGGTGTGCAAGAAGGATCTCGTGGGCAAAGCATGCTCCACAATCTCACGATCTAGACCCGGTATATCAGCATACGACCGGGCGAAGATATCTTGATATTCCTTGAGTAACACCGTCATTCTTAAAATATCTGCTGTGACATGTGTCCTCCTATTTTCACTTCCTTGACGCAATGAATCTCCCAAATTAATAGTGATAGGTTCTTCGAAATAGGAGGCTTAGATTCTTCGAAACAATCCCATTCTTTCTTGATATCTCTCACATCAACCTCGTCTATATCAACTTCGCATGCATAGTCATCGAGCTGATCTGAGTCACATATTAACCTGTTATGTATGGGTGGGATGACATGCCCGAAATGCACCATGAAAGGTTAGTATTTAAAGATGATAAAATTGAAGGATGCATGATTCCTATCATGAAAACATTTTTTCAAATTTCAATTTTCTTAGACAAGGAAAGGAGAACTAGTCCACGATCTTCCGGACATCCTGGTTCTCAAAAGCTGTTTAAAACCCTAGATCATATGGCGGATCGGGCCTCAAGTTTCATGGTAGAATCAATTGTCATCATCGGACCAATCCGTTGCTCCACATGTGCGTAATCAAATTTGAAATGTTTTTCATTAATAAATGCAACTAAGAACAATACAAGATCGCACTTCTGGATCACAGCATGTGACCCAAAGGGTGCTAAAACATCAAAAAGCTTTAAAGCAAATGTAGTAATCAAAATGCATTAAAAGATAAAGTTCGAAAGAGCCTTTTACTCGGGGTGGGGAAATCATCGTCCGGCCACTCAATTATCACGTTCACCCGATTATCCGAGAACGGGTTGAATAAGTCCGGCTCTCGCATCCTCGGAGATGTCCTCATCTTCCGGCCATTTGCCTCCCTTAGAGAATACCTCGAATAAAGGATTTAGGAGCATTTTTCCTCTAGCTTTCCATACATCGGTACCTATGAAACGGCCACCTTGGCGTCCACGGCGTCCACGGTCTCCATAACGATTGTTTCGACCTCGGCCTCGACCTATGTTATTTTCCGCTATTCCGCTATAACCCCGCACCAACCTTGTGGTCATTTGAGCCCAAATTCAAAGGGTTACGGATTCCCCGACCATATTTCCCTAATCCAAAGACCGGAATAAATCCATTCGAGAGTAGCACTTTTCCCGCCATAGTCGCAGGTTTCGAAAGCTCTCGGTATAGCCACCTTTGCATCTCGGTGACACATGCATGACAGATACAATGTCAAAGGTGTGATAACTCAGCTCCTCCTCTTTTGAGGGTTCAATGTATGGGACCATCCCTTTTAAAGCGGCTCGATGCCCTGTCTCGCCATGGACGGTGATCAATTGACCCTTGACCACAAATTTTAACTTTTGATGCAGAGAGGAAGGTACCGCTCCGGACACATGAATCCACGGTCTTCCGGGGAGCAAGGTGAAGGCGCTTGGAATATCCAATACTTGGAACGGTATAGAGAAAGTTACCGGTCCAATGTCAATGTCCAGCTCAATCTCTCCTACAACATTCTTGGAGACTCCATCAAATGATCGGATGGTGGCCTTGGATGTCTTCACAAAATCTTCATTGATCCCCAAGCTTCTCAAAGTGCTTAGTGGACACAAGTTGAAAGCGGAACCATTATCAATCAAGACGTGAGGAACCTCCTTTCCGTGACACCTCACGGCTATGTAAAGGGCTTTGTTGTGAACTCGCCCTTCTTTCGGGAAGTCTTCGTCCGAGAAGGATATCCGGTCCTTCGGAAGGATAGCACCCACAAAGTCTCCCAATTGCACTTCGTTAATTGTCTCCGGAACATGCACCTCATCCAAAGACCTTCAAAAGGGCATCTTTGTGCTTTTCAGAATTTTTGAAGAGATCCAAGAAGGGAAATCATGCGGGCATCTTCCGCAGTTGGTCAACGACCTCATATTCACCGGTCCTCACGACCGATTGCAACTTCTCAACCTCTTCTCGCAGTTGGGACTCTCTTTTCGGAATCCGCTTCTCTCGGGGGATAACATCTTCCGGATCTCATTATGGCGTCAATCTCGCCCGTTCCATAATCCCAATGAACCGCCCTTGAGTTGTACTCTTCCACAGTGCGGTAGCTTAATCTTCACCGGTATGATCTTTTTCGGTAGTGATTCAGGTGTTGATGGTTTTTCCGAACTAGAAGCTTCCAACTCCCAGCTATCAACTTTGTTCAAATCAATCACGAAACGAATTGGGGCATCTATCATCCCAATCATTTCATCCTCATGAACATCCTCGTGGTTATGTTCGGACCGGGCCTTATCGGCGTGGCATTTTCTTCATCCGGATCTCTCCGCCTTTCCCTTCTGACTCTTAGGATAATCCCCTCAATTCTCATGCCAATCTCCACCGGATGTTGGAACGATGAGTACGTGTATGCATACATGCGATCAAAGTATTCCGCCGGAAGTGACTTTAGTACAAACTCCAAGTATTTCTCTCTCCGACAAAGCGGCGGTTGCACCATCACGGCGTGTTTCTTCCACCTTCTTGCAAAAGAGCTCAAAACTCTCATCTTCACCTTTCCTGGATGTTCAACAAATTAGCCTTAGTGAAATAACCCCTAATCCCGACTTCAAAGTGACGTAAGAAGTGCTCCGATAAATCCTCCCTCGGGACCCGGCCTAGGTCAATTAATTGAAACCATGCTAATGCGGGGCCCGTTAAACTATGTCCGAAATTCCGGATCAATGTTTCATCATCTTCATGGTGGCCAATCATTTGGCGGAGATAATATGAGATATGCGCCGGAGGACACCCAATGCCATTATACTTCATGCGGAAGGTCACCTCGGGTTCGCACCTTGAGGCGGGACGTTTCTTGCTTGAGTAAGTGGCGTAATCAGCTCCTTCAACTCATCCATTTTCCTCGACACGTCATCTCCTTGCTCTTGCAGTAGAACGATCTTTCGATTCTCGTGTCTCCATGGTCCGCCGTATCTCCGAACCTGCACGCTTTCTTCTATCGCCATAGTATTCCTTTTTGGTCATCAATTGCGATAAAATCCGCTACCATAGTTGTTAAATGACGCATGCTGCGTCTCAGATTAGAAAGTCGCATATCGACCTCTCGATTCTCCCTGTTCATTCCGAGGAGCCGCTTGGTCCTTAACTTCATCGATCGTTCCCACAAATTCATCGCTTGTGGGGTCATCCATTCCACCCCACCCATCTGGGACTACATCTCCGAGTCAACAAAGAAACTCTGGGGCGCCGAATATAGCACTTTAAAGTTGTACCCACCACTATCTTCCCCCAAAGTTATCAACTATTTCGCCCCTCTCTAGGGCTTTCGCAAAAATCTTCTATCGCCTCGGCGGCCTTATCCAGACGGACTTCATATTCGTCTATCTCTTCAATTTCTTGACCATCTTTGATGCTCATCAAATATCCCGAGGGTATTTTTAAAACAGCTCCCCTCGTAGGTTTCATTGCGAACTCCTCAGACAACATGTCTACCGCCACGTAGGTCCCCTTGAAAGCGACATCTTCCATTCTTCCTATGACGCCCAAGCTAATCAATTTTTCCAAGCAAGCCTCTTTTTGCTCCCGGGAAATACTCTCTCCTTCCGGATATTGCGAGGCCAATGTGAAGATATCCCGCATTTTACTCATGTCCACTATGAATTCCTTAACCTCCTCCTCTTCATCTCCAAAGATCGCGTTCACCTCACGATGCTCGGGTAGCGGGTTCTGCTGCACATTCGGTTCGGCTTTATCAAATTCCAGAACTTTTCCGTCGATCAATGCTTGCACCTTGAATTTCAGAGTGAGACAGTTATCCGCGTTATGCCCCCTTTCTCCCATATGGTATACGCACGTCTGGGTCTCATCATACCCAGGAAATCTCGGCGGGTGAGCTCGAGGTGGCTCTTTTGCAACTAAACGATTCTCCAAAAGCATGGGTAACAACTTAGATAAGGGTCGGGGTAGTGGGGTGAAAACAACCGGGTTCTTTTTTCTGAATTCCGGTGGTTTGGAAGTAGTCCAGAGGACGTTCCTTGGGTAGGAATTGAAGGCGAGAAATTTGGGCTTTGGCGGGTTAGGGACAAAGGCTACTTCTCCGGTTTGCTCCCTAATATCCCTTCTCAAAGGGTATTGGCGTTTGAAAGGCGCCTCGTATCTTCTTCTCTCTTAATGCCCACTCGTGGCGTTCGCCACCTTGATTAGGTGCGCAAATGTCCGACACCGCAGAGGTGTTCGGTTTGTCGAAAAATTCAAATGGAAGGGCCTTGAGAAATAGATCTATTAGTTCTTCTTCCGGGACGGGTGGCTTTACTCGCAGGCCGGTGCTCTCCATCTCACGGGCGTAGGGCGCGAACGCCTCGCTCTTTCCTTTTACGGTCCTTAAAAGGTCCTCTCTAGTTAGGGCGGTCAAAGTGTTAAATTTGTATTGCCGAAGGAACTCGTCCTCGCCGGTTTATCCCAATCGGCGAGCCTCTCGGCTCCAATTCAATGAACCACGCCTGTGGCTGCCCCCGAGATAGGCTTTCCTGGAAAGTGTTAACCAAGAGTGGAATGTTGTCGGAGAATCTGCGACATTCGGCGCAAGTAATACTTCAAGTGCGCCTTGGGACACCCGGTCCCATTATATCTTCTTACAAAGTCCTGGTTCCTTGTAATCGTAGGAACCTCTATCTTTCGAACGGTGCAACCTTGTCGAATCTCGAGAGCTCATAACCTTGACTCGCCAAACACTCTTCGATCTTAGCGAGCCTCTTAATTTCTCTCTTCCATTTTGAGGACTTGCTTCTCCCTTTTTCTCCAGGTCAATCACAATGGGAGGATCCTTAGGCGGTCTTTCCGGATTCGAGTTGGATTGGCGGCGGGCGCCGGATTAGCGTTTGCTCCATCGGATGGCCTCGCAGGAGCTTGAGAATTAGGGTCAACGGAGTATCTCCCCCGGCTTGCAATCATCATTGCCTTCATCTCCGCCACCATTGTGGCGATCACATTCATTTGATCCTCCAGATTACCCACACGAGGTGCGAGCTCTTCTTGTTTCATCCTTAACTTGCGCGTTTTGCTACGAGTCCTCGTATTTATCGTTCACCTGTTTTCGGGATATCAAATCAGTATGGGAAATATTAAAGGAGTGGAGACATTGATCCGTGGTAATTGACTTTTCTATATGTATGCATGAAATGCTCATAAAAGAAATAGTATGTATTTATTACAAACCAAATTGTTCAAAAGTATCTAAAAGATAACAAATATGTAAAATCTAGATGGGGAATGGATCTATCCAAGTCGGGACGCTTCCACTCTTCTTGCTCTTCTCGATCCATCGGAATCCCACAAGTATGGGTCTTCTCCTTCTTCGACATCCACCGCTCCGGATCCTCGGGAATGTATGGTTCTACTCCCGGTACATATGGTACTATGTACTCCGGCTCATACGACTCCACTTCTTCAATCCGGGGAGATACGCACTCGGGTACATATGGCTCTACCATTGATTGGCGATACTCCTTAAACTTCTTGATATACTCCTTGGAAGCTCTATGAATGTTCATCTCATTATCCAAATAATCCGGCCACTCAACTTGTTGCAGCGGGGAGTTCTTCAAAGCATGAAGGATAAGCTTGATCCGAGCCCGATACAACTCCTTTGTTTCCTTAGTGAGCTTTCCTCGTGTCATATCAAATGAGAAAATCCCGGGACAAACATCCGGTGGTATCTCTTGTAGAACTCCAAATTGCCTCACCACTCGAATGGGGTAATACGCCACGGCGCAGACATCCCAATAAGGGAATAGGGTTATCTTCAATACCCGAAATGCGAGCTTCTACGATCTTGGGCCAAGTCAAACGCCATCTAATATGGTCGGGTTTCAAATTGTCCAATAGCTCAACCCACTTTTTGAATGAGTATTTGGGTACAAGGGATTGACACTTAAGGAAGGATCTAAGGGGGTGAACGTGCTCATTGATCTCATAACACCCCCACCCGGAGTTGGAAAGTCTTTATATGAGAGGTGAACCACAAGTGGAGTAATCCGCTAGACGCTTGGAAAACGGCCTTTTTGAAGACTTGGAACGATTTAGGGAGAGAAAAGTCTCGGCTAAGATCATGTACGAATAATCCCGGCGACAACACGCTTGTCCGGCTATATGGGTTATGGAGGGGTCAAAAGTAGTTCTAGAAGTCGGGAATAGAACGAATGCAAAGAAAGCCAAGATAAACACCTTTCCCGATTTATGACCGGTTTCGGTGGGTAGAGAGGAATAGTTATCGAAAAGGAACGAGAATGTGAACTTGTTGGAATTGGACTTGTAAACTTTTTCAATTTCGGAAGTTTTAAGGCGAAGGAAACTCGATAACGAACGAGTGGAATCCATGTCCAAAGGGGGTTGATCTATACGTTCTTCAAATTTGGCCCCGATAATAGCGGTATACTCCTCAAGCGTAGGGGTCAATTCCAATCCTCGAAAGTTGAACGTCATTGTTTGCGCGTCCCATGCCTTGGCTAGTGCTTGAATGAGCGCCGGTTGGTATTCCACTTTGATCAAATCTACAAGTCGTCCCAAACGTCCTTCCACATAGGCTTTGTTGACGATGTCGAGACGATCCCACCATATAGCGAGTTCCTTGCGCGGTATTGGGATGATTTTGATGTCTCCATTTCCCATGATCTAAAAATGCAAAAAATGATGATCCTAAAGTCAATTACCACGGTTTAATATGCATATGTATGTAATGTGATGCAAATGCGCTAACCAAATTCCATGTCATCTTTTGGTAACATGAGGGTCAACTACTCCCACTTGACCCAAATAAGCCAAATAGGGTAATTATGGACCAAATCTCACCCAAAGATGGCATGTAATTTGATTAGGATCGTTTAAGCGTAATCGGGGTAAAAAGTCGTTCACAAATTGACAACTCATGAAATTTACAAGTCTAAAAAAAGATAGAACATGATAATATCTAGAGATGTTCGGACAATAAATGTCGATGAAAGTACATAATAGACTCAAAATACAATAAAATCTAGAAAATGCCCCAAAGTCGTACTAATCTGAGACAGTGGGAATGGTATCCTCATCCGATGAAATCTCTACTATCTCGGGAAGTTTGATATCTTCTTCATCATCGGAGGATATGGTGATGATTTCCTTCTTCTTAATCGGGGAGCGTTTTGGGGCCGTCTTGGTTGCACGTGGTTTTCTTGCCAACTTCATGTATAACTCCCGGATTCTTTCTTTCTCGCGCTCGAGTTCCAAATATCGTCCACATCGGGTATAATCGCAACTCTCGCTACGGATGCGGTTTCGTCCGTTGAGCTCTCGTCCCGTGAACAAATCCGAAAATTCGGAATGAAGCGGGTACTCGGTCCTCGCGTCGAATGGTCCTCCGCTCCCATGTGAATACATCGGGTACAACAACACGACTTTGGGGCGCCATCTATCCTAAAAAGGAAAATTTGACTTTCAACCCCGATCACTTAAACGATCTTACAAATTGTGATGATATGTAATGAAAATGCATGATATGCAAAATTTAAATTTACAAGTTCAAAATAAAAAGGGTAGAAAGCCTTACCAACCGATGTTACTCTCTTTTTGGTTTTTGGTTTTAGGTATACCAACCATCCATTTCACATGCGCATGAGACATGTGAGGTTTAACTCTAAAGAAATCAAAAGGCTCGGGTATGGACCTCAAAAAGGCTCCCGCTATACAAATCGAGGGCCGCCCACAAGCGCAATCAAACAACAAGTGGGTAGGACCATCAATCTTACATAGCGAGCGGGATCAAATATGGTCAACCCAAGTGCAATCAAACACAAGAGCTTCGCATACCGATCCCTATCTATGGCGACCTAAGAGGTGATTTCGCGGCTCGGGTTTAGACGCTTGTGTGTGCAGTGTCGTGATCCTCGAAATATGCAAGACATGTACCACAATTTATATTCAAAACACCGCTTCAAAATTTGCATAAATAAACAAACAATCCAAAACTCCATATCTCGCATCAAAAATGGTTAGCACGGACGCCACCCCTTATAACTCCCATCTCGCATCAACATTTAACACTTTTTTGTTAGTGGACGTACCTCATCTTCAAGAGCATCCGTAGAAAACGAGGGTAGAAAACAATCAGCATTTTTATCGGCTTAAATCCTCTTAAAGACATCCCCGGTGAGTCGCCAATTGCGTCGCGACCCTCCGGAAATTTCTTTCCGGGGTGGAATAGGGCTAACGAGCCGATCCCTCCTTTTATAGACATATATATGGGGGATCGCGAGTCTCTCCCAAGACCCATTACTCGAATCGCGATGTCGGGTAAAATTTATCAAATATCGAAATTGACCTTGTGTGGTCGGGTGGCATGTGCGAGGTGTACATGCAATTGGAGTCGCCACCGATCGATTTATTGGAAGGTACGATCGGAAAACCTTACCGAGCGGTCGGGAGAAACCGTTCGGTTCCGCGAAAACCGTAGATTTTGGGTCCGGGGACTTGGTTACGCCAAGTTTCAAATTTGACGCCCTTTCGGTTACCGATGTTGATTGTTTTTCTAACCTAAGATTTCATGCGGATACGATATCGGATGAGGTAGGTCCTAAAAAATCTGAGTATTCATGCGGATGGGAATTTTCTATCCTAATCAATCACAATCGAGGAATTAATGCGCAATCAAAATCATTACAAGCAATCAAATCAATCAATCAAGGTTTGATATGTCTAAAATGGCCCCTATCGGCCCACACAAAAATCAATTTTGGGTATCGGGGTGATTTGGTAAAAATTTGGGGCTAAGGCCCGTAAGGGTAGAATGGTCATTTTTGGGAGTTCGGGACCCAAAAATCACAAAATTAGGGTCGGGCCAGTTGAATGTGGCCATTTCCCATTTTTTGTGATTTTATGGAATTTTTCTAATTTTTTCTATTTTTTGGAATTTTCATTTATTTTTCAAAAATATTGGAAATTTTCCGGATCGAAATTAATCAACCCTCGTAGTCTCAAAAATTTTCGATCCAGAATTTATGAGTCCCGAATCGATCTACAAATTTTTAGAAATTTTTTATGAAAATCGGGAATTTTTATGAATTTTCTAAGTATTTTTACAATTTTTTTTGGATTTTTGGAAATTTCTTTTTATTTTTTATTATTTTTTATTACTAAACCGGACCGGGTCAACCCGGTCAACGACCAGTCAACCCGGTCCGACCGCCTCGAACTCGCCCGCAATACCTAAAACGACAACGTACGTATATACCTATTTATTTGATTTTTTCATGAATTTCTAAACCTAATTTCTAATATTCCGAATATAAAAGAAAATAACGGACGGTTGAGATCAACTCGAAGATTAATCTCGACCGTCCGTGAGTTTCAAAGCAAAACGACGCCGTGTCTACTCCCCGCCCACAAAACGACGCCGTATTTTAATTTCAAATGAACGGCCAAGATTAAGTCTTTGGATTCCATCTCGCCCATCAACTCGCTTAGGCTAAAACGACAACAGTATTGAACATTTAATGTACGGCCATGATCGATCCCTCGAACTAATCCTAGCCGTCGCCTCGTCTAGCTATAAAACGACGACACTTTATTTAAAAACCTTGAACGGTCACGATTGGCTCTAGATCTCGATCTCGAGCCGTTCGTCCGCCTACGACTCAAAAACGACGTCGCATCCTTTAATATCGCGAACGGTCACGATTAAACTTGGACTCGATTCCCACCGTTCATCACGTCCGTAACCAAAACGACGCCTTGCGACTCTAATCAAACGGCACCGTTTCATTTATTTTCTATTTTCTTCCTAATATACCAATATCTGGAAAATATAAAAATTAGATCTAACGGTCCGAAATTAAACCTACCTAATTTTCACCACCGTTAGATCAAAGCCGATCGGGATTGTTCGCGCCAACGACCAAGCCACCTCAAGCATGAACCGGACCTATCACCGAATGACACCTAGGACGCCGACTCGTTGACCATGACATGTCAGCTTCTTCTTCAACCTAGCGACGACACGTAATGGACGGCCGAGAACGCTCCGGCGAGATCTAACGGCGAGATCTCGCCGGAATGACGCGAGACCAACACCGGACGACTCGCTCGACTTCCGCATCAACATATCCAAAGATTAAGTGATTGTATCCACGGAATCAACATATATCAAGCTCACACAAGATCGAGATCGCATGGTTCAATCAAGCAAAAAGAGCATTACAGTTCAATTCCTTCACACGAAGCTCGAAGATGAGTTGAGGAAACTTACCTCGAGTCCCGATCGGACTCGCGAAGGCCGGAGAGGTCCGCCGGCGTTCGGCCGGCACCGCGATGATTGGAGGTTTCGACTCGGGATGTTCGAGCAAGATTGATGCAAAAACCGGATACGAGCATGGTCGGTGAGGCTCATGCATCAAAAGGCACACAACAATTTCACGAATCATGCTTAGGATGTGAGGATGCCATGATTACACAAGAGCGAGATAGGAAGATTAACTCACCGATTCTCGGAGCTCGCAACTTGACCGAGCTGTCGCGATCGAATCCTGGAGCCTAAACGAAGCTTCGGACGTGATTTCAAGTCTTGATTCGCTCCGGATTGGCCTCACCAAGAGCTCACGGTCGAGCTCGAGTTCTCAACCGGGCGAGCGGGAGAACGAGCTCTCTCTCGTTTTCTCTCTCTCTCTCTCTAGCTCTATCAACAACTTGCGAACGGAATGAGCCCCCCTCGGATCGAGAACCTTCTTGGCTATTTATACCCAACCTTTGAAAAATGCGCGCGGGAGCTTGAGCTGGCCGAGCACTTCACACGCGCACACACGTGCCATTTGGGTCGCCGGACGGCGACGGAATCTCGTTATGATTCCGTCCAAGTCCGTCAAGTCCCCGTTGAGCCTTAAACGAACACGAATTGCATCCGGTTTTGCAAATGTTGACTTTACGTGCGTCGGAACTTTGACCGGCCCACTGGAGCTCCTCCGGCGACCATTGGTCGCGAAACTAATCCCAATCAATAGGTATCGATCCAATGTATAAAACCCCCAAGTTGATTCATTCGATTAGGCTTGCATTGGCCTTCAATTTGATGGTTGAAGTTCACCCACGAACCTGCAAAATCACGCGAGTCACCCGAGGAAGAAGACATCAGTTCGGGACCGGTTCGACCGGTTCGACCGGTGATCGACCGGTCCGAACGGGTTCAGACGTGTTTTATGCACAATTTTCCAAATTAATCAAAATCGGTAAGGAATTTTTGCAATTAATTTTCAAAATTGGACTTAGGGGCTTGGATATTATCTAGAAATGTAATTTTGCCCAAAATTTCCCATCAATTTATACAAAACTCCCAAATTTTAAATTTGCCCAAATTGGGGAAAACTTCAATTGGATGTGTAATTGATCAAATTGGACCATGAGACCCATTCCAGTTGATTTAGAATGCATGAAAACATAGGGGACCGGTCCAATTTTGCCACGAAAGTCCCTCAATTAAAAGTAATTTCAAAAATTGACCAATTGAGGGACTAAATTGAAAATATTTTGGGGATTTTGCCTAATTCGTGCAATTCGCGCAATTGTGGGTGCAATTGATCAAATTGAAGTTCAAAGGGACTGCGATTGAATGTCTAGACACAAAATGTGCAAAAATTGCAAATAAAAAGATTCAATTGGTATTTTTTATGAAAATTCAACTCTAGGTGTTGTGAAGTAACTCCTAAAATTGAACTCAATTTTTGATTTTTCTTGAGGTCAATATGAAAAAGGAATTAAAAGAAAAATATTGGATATTTTTGTGTATTTTTGTGACCTCGAAAAGTATTTTTTATGGATTTTCAAGTATTTTCCTATTTTCGAAAATATAAAAAAAATGCGAAAAATATGAAAAAAAAAAATATTTTTTGTTCCAAATTGGTTCCTTAAGCTTGGCCAAGGCTTCCAATGTTGATTTTATAATTTTTTTTAATTTTTTGTGAATTTTTAATGAATTTTGGAAAATAAAACTAAAGGAAAACCGACTAAAAATTCAGGTGTCAACACCGTTTCCTGTAAAAAAAAAAGGAATCAATTAGTTCAAAGATATTCAAAGTTTTAAATCCCGAAGTGACTTTCTCTTGCGTCCTTCGGATGTTGATTCTCGTTTCCTGTAAAAACAAAAGGAAACAATCAATCAAAGATATTCAAAGTTCTCAATTCCGAAACGACTTCTTCCTGTCTCCTTCGGATGTTAACTTCCGTTTCCTGCATAAACAAAAGGAAACAATCAATCAAAGATATTCAAAATTTTAAATTCCAAAGGTGACTTCCCTGTTTGATCCATTGCTCTGTAGGATTCTTCGTGACTCCCAGTTCACCTGCAAAATACAAATGTATGCAAATGCATGTATGCAAATGTCATGCGAATGCAAAACTTTATGTGACTCGGATTTGCTCATCAATCGTTTTGAAGCTCGATTTTATTTCAAGGATAATATCTCTTTACGGCGTCTGCATTTACTGGACTTGCCAATTCTTCTCCATCCATGTTTACAAGTATAAGAGTTCCCCCGGATAAGACCTTCTGACTCACGTAGGGGCCTTCATAATTTGGCATGAATTTGCCTCCCGGATGTTGGGCATTTGGGAGCATTTTCTTCACAATCAACATCCCCGCTTCAAAATTTCTAGGCTTGACTTTCTTGTTAAAAGCTCTGGCTACTTTCTCCTGGTAGCTTTGACTATGGGAGATAGCCTTCAATCATTTTTCATCAATCAAATTCAATTGTTCATGTCTCTGGCGGTTCCACTCATCTTCTGTAAGTTCTACCCGAGACAGGATCCTTAAAGAGGGGATTTCCACCTCTACTGGTAGGACCGCTTCCATACCGTATACCAAAGAGTAGGGAGTTGCCCCCGTTGAAGTACGAATTGAAGTTCGATAGGCCATGAGGGCGTATGGTAATCTCTCATGCCGGTCTCGATATTTCTCAGCAGTTTTGGCCAATATCTTATTGATGTTCTTGTTTGCCGCTTCCACAACTCCATTCATTTGTGGGCGGTAAGGTGAAGAATTAAGGTGTCGTACCTTAAATTGTTCCAATAGTTGATCGACTACCTTGTTGTTCAAATTGGAGCCGTTATCGGTAATGATAGCTCTTGGCACTTCGTATCTCGAGATAATATCTCTCTTGATGAATTTAGCCACGTTGTTCGCAGTGACGTTAGCATATGAGCTAGCTTCAATCCACTTGGTGAAATAATCAATAGCCACCGGAATAAAGCGATGTCCATTGGAGGCCTTTGGGTTGATAGGGCCAATCATATCAATTCCCCACATAGAGAATGGCCGGGGTTCCGACATTTGATGTAGCTCGGTTAGCGGCGCATTTATCTTGTCTCCATACACTTGACATTGATGACAGGATCTCACATGTTGGTTGCAATCTAATTCGATAGTCATCCAAGAATATCCGAGTCTCATAATCTTCTTGGCGAGGAGGTGACCATTCATATGCGGTCCGCATTTCCCTTCATGAATCTCTTTCATAATGAGATTTGCTTCTTTCGAGTTTACGCACCTCAATAGGGATCGAGTCAAAGGATCTCTTGTATAGGATCCGTCCTTGGGGAAAAATTTAGATGCCATCTTGCTTGATATACTTTTTATCTTCCGGTTGGTCGTCTTGTGGGAATTCGCCCTTCAGCAGATAATTCTTGATGTCATGATACCATGGTTCTTCATCGGGTTCTTCTTCAATGACCATGTAGTATACATGTTGCTCCAGGATGTCAATTCTCAACGGTTCTATCTCAAGGCCATCTTGCACTTGCAACATGGCCGATAATGCGGCCAAAGCATCAGCAAAGTGATTTCGAGTTCTTGGTAGATACTCGAAAGTGATCTCCTCAAAATGTTGGATCGGCTCTTCGAGGTACTTATGATAAGGGATAAGCTTGGGGGTCCTTTGTTTTCCATTCTCCTTAAGTCCGTAAAATGATTAGCATGGAATCTCCATATACCGCGAGTTTCTTCACTTTCAACGAGATGGCCAATTGTAACCCCAGGATGCGTGCTTCATATTCAGAAATGTTGTTGGTGCAGGGGAATACCAACTTGGCCGAGACTGGATAATGTTGATTTTCGGGGGATATTCAAAGCGCCCTAAGATTCGATCCAGTGAGATTCACTGCGCCGTCAAAATACATCGTCCATTTGTCTTCGGATATGTTCAGAATTTGATCTCCCTTGTTCGGATCTCAAACGTCTTTAGGAGGATTTTCAGCTAGCATGTCTGCAATTGCTCTTCCCTTGACAGATTTTTGGGGAGAGGTTTTAATGTCGAATTCCGAAAGTAGTACTTACCATTTGGCCATCTTTCCCAATAAAGCTGGTTTTTCCGTAAGATATTTGATAGGGTCATTCTTAGTGACTAGTTGGATATGATAATGCGGGGTATACTTGCCTTAATCGTGGAGGACCCAAACTAGTGCTACGCAAGTCCTTTCCATTGAGGAATATTTAGCTTCTGATGTTGTGAACTTTTTGCTCAAATAATAGATGGCCCGTTCCTTTCGATCTTTGGGGTTGGTCCGAGCTAATAAAGCTCCCAAAGATTCATCATGAACTGTCAAATATAGAGTTAAAGGAACGTTAGGGGTAGGAGGTACCAGATCTGGGGGTTGTACCAAATATTCCTTGATCTTCTCAAATGCTTGTTGACATTCTGCATCCCATTTTACTTTTGCGCCTTTCTTCGGGAGCTTGAAAAAGGGTTTCGCCGTTTTCGACAATTGCGATATGAATCTGGATATATAATTCAATCTTCCAAGTAGACCCCTCACTTCTTTGACAGTGGAAGGAGTCCCTATTTCCCATATGTCTTTGATCTTGGAGGGGTCGATTTCGATTCCATGACCGCTTACGACAAATCCAAGCGGTTTTCCGGATCTTGCGCCAAATACACATTTTGCAAGATTTAGCTTGAGCTTGTATTTCCTCAATCGATCAAATAATTTTCTCAAGACTCGAACATGATCTTCTCCAAGTCCGGACTTGGCGATCATATCATCCACGTAAACCTCCACCTCCTTATGTATCATGTCATGAAAAAGGGTCACCATAGCCCTCTGATAAGTTGCCTCTGCGTTTTTCGGTCCGAAAGGCATGACCTTATAACAAAAGATCCCCCATTGTGTAGTAAATGAGGTCTTGATCTTATCTTCTTCTTTCAACATGATCTGGTTATATCCCGAGAATCCGTCCATGAAGGAGAATAATTCAAAGCCCGCAGTGCTATCGACAAGCACATCAATGTGCGGTAGGGGAAAATCGTCTTTCGAATCGGCTTTGTTTAAGTCCCGATAATCCACACATATTCTGATTCTTCCGTCTTTCTTCTTAATCGGCACGATGTTGGCGACCCAATCAGCGTATGGGACAGCCTCGATAAATCCAACTTTGAGGAGTTTCATCACCTCCTCCTTGATCTTATCCTCTAATTCGGGATTCATCCTTCTGGATGGTTGATTAACGGGTGTGCAAGCGGGATCCGTGGGCAGAGCATGCTCTACTATTTCACGATCTAAACCTGGCATGTCAGCGTATGACCAGGCGAAAATATCTTGATATTCCTTGAGTAATGTCGTCATTCTTAAGACATCTACTGCTGACAGGTGTCCTCCCACTTTCACTTCTTTGACGCAAGTAGAATCTCCCAGATTAATAGTGATGGGTTCTTCGGAGATAGGAGGCTTGGACTCTTCAAAACAAGCCCATTCTCTCTTGATATCACTCACATCAGCCTCTTCTATATCAATTTCATAAGCATAATCGTCGAGCTGATCCGAGTTACATATTAACCTGTTATGCATGGGTGGGATGACATGCCCGAAATACATCATGAAAGGTTAGTATTCAAAGATGACAAAACTAAAGAATGCATGATTTTTTAACATGAAAATATTTTTTCGAATTCAATTTTTGAAGAGGAAAGAAAGAGAACTAGTCCATAACTTCTCGGACATCCTTATTCTCAAAAAGCCATTTAAAATTCAAGATCACGTGGCGGATCGGACCTCAAGTTCCATGGTATAAGCAATTGTCATCATCGGACCAATCCGTTATTCCACATGTCCGTAATAAAACTTGAGATGATTTTCATTAATAGATGCAACTAAGAGTAATACAAGACCGCACTTCTTGGATCGCAGCATGCGACCCAAAGGGTGCCAAAACAGCAAAAAGTTTTGAAAATAAATGCAGTAATCAAAATGCATTAAAAGATAAAGTTCAGAAAGAGCCTTTTACTCGGGGGTGGGGAAATCATCCTCCGCCCACTCAATGATCACGTGCACCCGATTATCCAGGAACGGGTTGAACAAATCAAGCTCTGCATCTTCAGAAATGTCTTCATCTTCTAGCCATTTGCCCCCTTTGGAAAACACCTCAAATAAGGGGTTCTCAAACATCTTCCCTCTA
Organism: Rhodamnia argentea; assembly: GCF_020921035.1. NCBI lineage: Eukaryota > Viridiplantae > Streptophyta > Magnoliopsida > Myrtales > Myrtaceae > Rhodamnia > Rhodamnia argentea. Next base: position 13,871,656 of record NC_063151.1, read on the forward strand.
GCTTTCCATGCATTGGTGCCTACGAAACGGCCGCCTTGGCGTCCGCGGCCTCCTTGGTCTCCATAACACTTGTTTCGACCTCGGCCTCGACCCGTATCATTCTTTATCACTCCCTTATAACCCGGACCAACTTTGTGGTCATTCGAGCTCAAATTCAAAGGGTTAAGGATTCCCCGACCGTACTTCCCTAATCCGGCACCCGGTATAAAGCCGTTCGAAAGTAGCACCTTTCCCGCCATAGTGCAGGTTTTGAAAGCTCCGATATAGCTATCTTTGTATCCGCGATACATGCATGACAGATACGATGTCAAAGGTATGATAACTCAACTCTTCCTCCTTTGAGAGTTCGATGTATGGAACCATCCCTTTTAAAGAAGCGCGATGCCCGGCCTCGCCATGGATGGTGATCAGCTGGCCCTTGACCACGAATTTTAACTTTTGATGCAGTGAGGAAGGTACCGCTCCGGACACATGAATCCACGGTCTTCCCAGAAGCGGGGTGAAAGCGCTAGGGATATCCAACACTTGGAACGGTATAGAGAATGTTACCGGTCCAATGGTAACGTCCGATTCGATCTCTCCTACTACATTCTTGGAGACTCCATCGAATGATCGGATAGTAGCCTTAGATGTCTTGACGAAGTCTTCGTTGATCCCCAAGCTTCTCAAAGTGCTCAGAGGACATATGTTAAAAGCAAAACCATTATCAATCAGAACGTGAGGAACCTCCTTTCCATGGCACCTCACGGCGACATAGAGAGCTCTATTATGCACACGCCCTTCTTTTGGGAAATCCTCATCCGAGAAGGATATCTGGTCTTTCAAGAGGATAGCTCCCACGAAATCTCCCGGTTGCACTTCGTTAATGGTTTTCGGAACATGGACCTCATCCAATACCTTCAGGAGGGCATTCTTGTGCTTTTGGGAATTCTTGAAGAGATATAATAATGAAATTTGTGAAGGCATCTTCCGCAGTTGGTCAACAACCTCATATTCACTGGTTCTCACAACCAATTGCAACTTCTCAACCTCTTTCGCAGTCGGGACTCTCTTTTCAAAATCCGCTTCTCTAGGTGGATAACATCTTCCCGATCTCATTATGGCGTCAATCTTGCCCGTTCCATAATCCCGGTGATCCGCCCTTGAGTTATACTTTTCCACGGGCGGCAATTTAATCTTTACTTGTCCGACTTCCTCCGGTGGTTCGGACATTGACGGTTTTTCCGAGGCGGACGCTTCCCAATTATCCACCTTATTCGGATCAATAATAAAGCGAATAGGAGTATCTACCATTCCGATCATCTCATCTTCATAGACATCATCGGGGTTATGTTACGGACATGGCCTTACCGGCGTGGCATTTTCTTCATCCGGATCCCTTTGCCTTTCCCTTCTAATTCTGAGGATAATTCCCTCAATCTTCATGCCGATTTCCACCGGATGTTAGAATGAAGAATAAGCGTATGCATACATGCGGTCAAAATATTCTGCCGGAAGTGACTTCAGCACGAACTCCAGCATCTCCCTTTCTGATAGTGGCGGTTGCACCATCACAGCGTGCTTCTTCCATCTCCTAGCAAAGAGTTCAAAACTCTCATCTTCACCTTTCCCGATGTTTAACAAATTAGCCTTAGTGAAATAACCTCTGATTCCAGCTTCAAAATGTCGTATAAAGTGCTCCGATAAATCCTCCCAACTCGGGACCCGGCCTAGGTCAATTGATTGGAACCACACTAGTGCGGGGCCCGCCAAACTATGTCCGAAATTTCGGATCGGTATTTCATCGTCCTCGTGATGGCCAACCATTTGGCGGAGATAATATGAGATATGCGCCAAAGGACACCCGGCGCCATTATATTTTGTGCGGAAGATCACTCTCAAGTTCGCGCCTTGGGGCGTAATATTTCTAGCTTGGGTGAGTGGCGTAATCAGCTCTTTCAACTCATCAATTTTCCTTGACACATCGTCTCCTTGCTCTCGCAGTAGAGCGATCCTTCGATTTTGCGTCTCTATAGCCCGCCGTATCTCCGGGACTTGCACGTTCTCTTCTACCGCCATGGTATTCCTTTTGGTCATCAATTGTGACAAATCCGCCACCATGTTTGTCAAATGATGTATGTGAGTTTCCAGATTAGAAACCCGGATATCTACCTCCCGATTCTCTTGTTCATTCTGAGGGGCTTCTTGATTCTTAGCTTCATCGACCGTTTCCACAAATTCTTCACTTTCGGGGTCATCCATTCCACCCCACCCAACGGGGACCATATCTCCAGAGTCAACGAAAAAGCTTGGGGGCGCCGAATACAACACTTTAAAGTTGTAACCGCCACTATCCTCCCCAAGGTTATCCACTACTTCGCCTCTCTCAAGGGCTCTTTGCAAAAACCTTTTATCTCCTCTGTCGCGACCCTCCGGAAATTTCTTTCCGGGGTGGAATAGGGCTAACGAGCCGATCCCTCCTTCTATAGACATATATATGGGGGATCGCGAGTCTCTCCCAAGACCCATTACTCGAATCGCGATGTCGGGTAAAATTTATCAAATATCGAAATTGACCTTGTGTGGTCGGGTGGCATGTGCGAGGTGTACATGCAATTCGGAGTCGCCACCGATCGATTTATTGGAAGGTACGATCGAAAAACCTTACCGAGCGGTCGGGAGAAACCGTTCGGTTCCGCGAAAAATCAGAGATTTTGGGTCCGGGGGACTTGGTTACGCCAAGTTTCAAATTTGACGCCCTTTCGGTTACCGATGTTGATTGTTTTTCTAACCTAAGATTTCATGCGGATACGATATCGGATGAGGTAGGTCCTAAAAAATCCGAGTATTCATGCAGATGGGAATTTTCTATCCTAATCAATCACAATCGAGGAATTAATGCGCAATCAAAATCATTACAAGCAATCAAATCAATCAATCAAGGTTTGATATGTCTAAAATGGCCCTATCGGCCCACACAAAAATCAATTTTGGGTATCGGGGTGATTTGGTAAAAATTTGGGGCGGAAGGCCCGGAAGGGTAGAATGGTCATTTTTGGGAGTTCGGGACCCAAAAATCACAAAATTAGGGTCGGGCCAGTTGAATGTGGCCATTTCCCATTTTTTGTGATTTTATGGAATTTTTCTAATTTTTTCTATTTTTTGGAATTTTCATTTATTTTTAAAAAAATATTGGAAATTTTCCGGATCGAAATTAATCGACCCTCGTAGTCTCAAAAATTTTCGATCCAGACTTTACGAGTCCCGAATCGATCTAGAAATTTTTAGAAATTTTTTTATGAAAATCTGGGAATTTTTATGAATTTTCTAAGTATTTTTATAATTTTTTTGGATTTTTGGAAATTTCTTTTTATTTTTTTATTATTTTTTTATTAATAAACCGGACCGGTTCGACCCGGTCAACGGCCGGTCAACCCGTCCGACCGCCCATTGACCCGACCACTACCCTATACGGCACCGTATACGTACTATCCTATTTATTTTCGTATTTTCCAATATTAAATCCTAATATCCGACTATATACAAAAATGATGGACGGCCGAGATCGATTCCTGGATCAATCTCGCCCGTCGGCCCTCTACCGAAAGAAACGACGCCGCATAAGTATAAATGGCAGACGGTCACGATTAGACGTTGAGGCTCAATCTGAGCCGTTCCTTTCTCCTAGACTAAAACGACGACGCTTTAGTCTTTATAAAACGGTGCCGCATCGCTTTTATCGGACGGACGGCCAAGATTCGATCCTATGGCTCAATCTGAGCCGTTTATCCCTCATTAGCAAAACGGCGTCGCACCACCTAACTAAACGGACGGTCCGGATCTAACCTAGACCTAATCCCGACCATTCATTCCATCTGAAGCCAAACGACGTCGCCTAATCACTAACTAAAACGGCGCCGTTTCACCAATTTTTATTTTTGCCTAATATACTAATATTTCAAAATTACGAAAAAACAGATCCAACGGTTATCAATCAAACCTAACTATTTATCCTAACCGTTGGATCAAGGCTGACTCAGCCTCTTCGCGCCCAACGACCATGCCGAGTCACCGTGACTGGACCACTCGGCCGCACGACACCCGGCACGTTGACCCGTTGACCACGCCACATCAGCACCTTCTTCAACCTCTCGATGACAACAAATGAACGGTCGAGAACATTCCGGCGAGATCCGACGGTGAGATCTCACCGGAATGGCCTCAAACCAACGCCAAACGACTCCACACGACCTCTAGATTAACATATCCTAAAATCATTCGATTTCACCGAGCAGATTGCGAACTATGAACTACGCACGTAACCTCAATCCGGAGTTCGAACACAAAAAGTTCGAGCAAATCAAGACAATTAATCCATAGACAAGCATTATGAGAAGGTTAAGGATCTTACCTCGAGCTCGGATCGAGCTCGCGGTGGCCGGAATGACTTGGCCGGCGCTCGACCGCACCGAGCAAAGGAGGCGGTTCGACTCGGGTTTATCGCGCGTAATCAATGCATAAAAAGGATGCGATTGAGGTTAGAAATGCATGGGGATGAAAACGCCTACATTAATTGAAGGAATCGTGCACAGAACAAAGAGATGCCATGATCGTGCAGCGGTGCAATTGAAAGCTCGACTCACCGATCCGGGCGGTTTCGGGCGGCGAGGCTGGTGGCGATCGCTTCTCCGATCCTCGTGCAAGCTTCTGGAAGTGGCGGCTGGCCTTGAATCTCCCTAGATTGCTCCGGCGAGGTGCTCACAGCTCAAGCTCCAATCCTCGATCGCACGGGTGAGAGGATGAGCTCTCTCTCCCTTTCTCTTTCTCTCTCTAGCTCTGTTAGACTTGGTGAGCACGAATGAACCTCCCCCTTTCTCTCGAACCTTCCCATCTATTTATACCAAGTTTTCAAAAACGCGCGCGTCGGGTGAGCTCGAGTCGGTGACGTCCTCACGTGCGAGCACGTGGTTTTTGGTCCGCCGGAAGTCGGGCGGAGATGGCCATCACAACGCATTCCGTTTGGTCCTCCGTTAGTCACGAATCGAGCTCAAATTAGAGTATTATGTGAAATGTTGACTTCTCGGACCAACGAAGCTTTGACCGGCGATTCCGATCTCCTCCGGCGATGACTGGCCGTGCCGGTGATGGCAATTGACGAGCCTTATCCCGACAAACAAAAGCCCCATATTAATTATCTCAATTAGGTCCGAATTGGCCTTCGATTTGACGATCAAAGCTCGCCTTCAAAACCTGCGAAATCCCGTGAGTTACGTGAAGAAGATGAAGTACTGCTTCGGACCGGTTCGCCCGGTCCGACCGGCGGTCGGACCGGTCCGAACCGGTTCGAACGATAAAATTCATAGAATTTTCAAAATTAATCAAGATTGAGTGGGAATTTTTGCAATTAAACCTCAAAATTGGATTCTAGGGCCTGGATATTATCTAGAAATGTGTTTTTGCCCAAAAGTTCACCTCAATTTCTATGAAAATCCCAAATTTTTCAATTTGCCCAAATTGGGGAAAAGTTCAATTGAGTGTCAATTTGACCAAATTGGACCATAAGACCCATTCCAATCAATTCTAAATGTATGAAAACATAGGGTGACAGTCCAATTTTACCATGATAGTCCCTCAATTAAAAGTAATTTCAAAATTTGGCCAATTGAGGGACTAAATTGCAAATAATTTGGGAATTTTGTATCTAATTCATGCAATTCACGCAGTTGAGGGTGCAATTGATCAAATTGAAGTTCAAAGGGACCACAATTGAATGTCTTGACTCCAAATGTGCAAAAATTGCAAATAAAAAGACTCAATTGGTATTTTTTATGAAAATTCAACCTTAGGCATTGTGAAGAAACACCTAAAATTGAACTCGATTTTTGATTTTTCTTGAGGTCAATATTGAAAGGGAATTAAAAGAAAAATATTGAACATTTTCGTGTATTTTTGTGACCTCGAAAAGTATTTTTTATGATTTTTCAAGTATTTTCCTATTTTCCTAAAATATTAAAAAAAATGCGAAAAATATGAAAAATTATTTTTTGTTCCAAATTGGTTCCTTAAGCTTGGCCAAGGCTTCCAATGTTGATTTTTCAATTTTTATTTTTTTGTGAATTTTTAATGAATTTTGGAAAATAAAACTAAAGAAAACTGACTAAAAATTCGGGTGTCAATGTTTGCCCCTCTTTGAAAGTAATCTCGGTTAGAGGTTGCTTTCAAAGACAAGGTGACACCTGGATCCTTAATCGACCCCGCTGGGGAAAAATCTAAAGAAAATAAGTCTTGACATTCAATTGCTTTACCTTTCTTTGTTAAAGCTCGACTCCATGAGGAATTATTTCAATTCATGCTCATTTATATGAAAGGGAGATGAAAAGAGAGAGAGACTTACCTGTGGCTCACCTGTATATGATCCGTGATTTGTCGATCCGAGGTTGAAAAAAAAATTGAGTGTACGGAATTACCTGTGGACGGTTTGGCGTGATTTACAATGGTCAGCGTCCGTATGATGTCGAGTGGTGGTTTGAAGATTTGTGGGGAAGGTTCACCCTTGTAACAAAGGGGTTTTACCTATTTAAAAATGGGCTTGACTATCCACTAGGGATTCATCATTTAAAAAGGGGGCAGATCGGCTTTCGTCTCTCCAGCTACTCACCGTCTGAAAGGGGAGGTTCACCCTTGTAACAAAGGGGTTTCACCTATTTAAAAGAGATTGGCTATCCTCCATGCGGGGACTCACCATCTAAAAAGCGGATCGGCTTTCGTCTCTCCAGCTACTAACCGTCTGAGGGGGGAGGTTCACCCTTGTAACAAAGGGGTTTCACCTATTTAAAAGAGATTGGCTATCCTCCATGCGGGGACTCACCATCTAAAAAGCGGATCGGCTTTCGTCTCTCCAGCTACTAAACGTCTGAGGGGGAGGTTCACCCTTGTAACAAAGGGGTTTCACCTATTTAAAAGAGATTGGCTATCCTCCATGCGGGGACTCACTATCTAAAAAGCAGATCGGCTTTCGTCTCTCCAGCTACTAACCGTCCGAGAGGGTGCCATCTGAGGACCTAGGTTGACTAGTGTACCTACGGAGCTCAAACCCTATTTCAAATTTTCTAAAAAGCGGATCGGTTTTCGTCTCTCCAGCTACTAACCGTCTGAGGGGGAGGTTCACCCTTGTAACAAAGGGGTTTCACCTATTTCAAAGAGATTGGCTATCCTCCATGCGGGGACTCACCATCTAAAAAGCGGATCGGTTTTCGTCTCTCCAGCTACTAACCGTCCGAGAGGGTGCCATCCGAGGACCTAGGTTGACTAGTGTATCTACGTAGCTCAAACCCTATTTCAAATTTTCAAATAAGCGGATCGGTTTCGTCTCTCCAGCTACTAACCGTCCGAGAGGGTGCCATCCGAGGACCTAGGTTGACTAGTGTACCTACGTAGCTCAAACCCTATTTCAAATTTTCAAATAAGCGGATCGGCTTTCGTCTCTCCAGCTACTCACCGTCCGGAGAGGGTGCCATCTCGAGGACCTAGGTTGACTAGTATACCTACGTAGCTCAAACCCTATTTCAAATTTTCAAATAAGCAGATCGGTTTTCGTCTCTCCGACTACTAACCGTCCGAGAGGGTGCCATTCGAGGACCTAGGTTGACTAGTGTACCTACTGTAGCTCAAACCCTATTTCAAATTTTCAAAGTTGAGAATCCGAGGACCTGGGGATGCCAAAAGACCCGCAGAGAATCCAAGTTAATCAAATTTTAAAATGCAACTTTTCCGAGAATTTGGGATTACCGGGGAACCCGCGAAAGTTGAGTCAAATATCATTAGAATGACAATTTTAAATTCGGGGAGAAACTTAAGAATTCAGACAAGTTTTCAAAGTGTATTTGCGAAAGAAATGTATCCAATCACAATTTCAAATTTTTACCGAGGATGGATTCCGAATGACACATCCCGAGTGTTCTACAAAAGGTTGTCTTAAAATTTTTCCAAAAGGGTTTTCCTTCATCCAAGAGGGCTTCTCACCATTTTGGAAAGGCTTTTCTTAAAATTCGAATCGCTCACGTAAAACCTAACCTTGAGGTTTCGGGATCATTCGAGATGCATACAATCCGACTAATCGTAGAAGGCATTTTAAAGGGACCGTAATTCGGGCCAGGTCAAAGGCTCATCAAAAGATATTCAATTTAAGGTTTAGAAATGAATTTTGATCTGAAATAGCTTCTTCGGGTCTACAAGTCAAGAACCCCGAAGTCATGATAAGACAGGATTGTACTTACCTCTTTAAGCGGTAGCTTCCTGTATGATTTCTTGCATTAACCTGAAACACCTCTTAGATCAGAAAAGTCTTGGTAACAGGTTGTATCTTGGCTTAAGGTGGGCTCTTTAAGAATGGCCATATTTTCAAAAGAGGGGTGAACTTTGGTGATCACCTTAACATTCTTCCAGCATTCATTTGCTTTTTGCAGAAGATTCATGATCATTCTTTTTCCAATTGATTTTGAGGATTTTCCTCTTTCCATCTTGATGATTTTTCTTCGGAATTTGCCCATTTTCGGGGTGTTCTTTTCATGGGCTTTGGCCTTGCTTTTACCAGGCACTTTGCTTTTTCTAGCCCTTTCGTTCTTCATCATTTTTGCATTGACTGGCTCTTTTGAGACCAGTATCAAAATTCAAAGTTCTTCCGATCATGCTTTTTGATTCATTGCTGGTTATTCCTTTGCTTTGCCCCAGTGGGGGGGGTGATCACCAACAAGGGTTTAGAAATGAATATTCAAAGGCTCAAATTGACTTTTCAAAGGGTAAGTGTTTGGGATATAGAAATAAAGTGCTTTTCTTCACTTTGAGGTGTTCCGAGTCTCTGCTAGAAATCACCTGAAGCTATCACAAAAAGATTGATGCAAGTTAGCACAATAAAGCCTTACCCGACCTTTTCTTCAAGAAATCATCCAATGAACCTCCAAATATGCCCCAGTGCGGGGTGGTTCTTGACAGGGTTGTATTCATAAAATTCTCCCTTTTTGGCTCAGATTGGTTATCAAGGGATATAAATGTGTATGGATAATTTTGAAATGGAAATGCCTTTCATCATTTCAATCCATGTAATCACCGCGAATGACCCCTACGTCCCGAGGTTAAGCTCTTTCGCTCTATCACTCTCACTCATCACTCAAGTGTATCAAGGACATGTTTGAAGATAATGCTTGCCTCTTTTCATCCGAAGGACCAGTCTTTTGAAAAGCTTTCAAAACATGCTCTTTTTATTGAAACTCGGGGCATTTTCATCAAAATTCATCGTTTGCAAAATGTTCTCATCAAAAGATATATTCAAAAGATGTTTTTGAAACTTATAATGAATGTCTCTTTGAAAAGGGCCTTGTGACTCTATGAATCCAAGTTTTTCAATTTCGAGCACGACGGCGTATGAAAATTCTTTGTAAAGGAAGAGAACCTCAAACCTGTCTTCTTCAAATATTAGCTTCTGTCCCCTGTAAAAACAAAAGGAAACAATCATCTCAAAATATTCAAAATTTTCAAATCCCGAAGTGATTTCTTCTCGTCTTCTTCGGATGTCGACTCCCGTTTCCTGTAAAAAACAAAAGGAAACAATCGGTTAAAGATATTCAAAATTTTAAATTCCGAAACGATTTCTTCTTGTCTCCTTCGGATGTTGATTCCCGTCTCCTGTAAAAATAAAAAGAAACAATCGGTTCAAAGATATTTAAATTTTCAAATCCAGAATTGATTTCTTCTTGTCTCCTTCGGACGTTGACTCCCATTTCCTGTAAAAACAAAAGGAATCAATTAAAAGATATTCAAAATTTTAAATTCCAAAGGTGACTTCCTTGTTCGGTCCATCGCTCTATAGGATTCTTCGTGACTCCCAATTCACCTGCAAAAATACAAATGTATGCGGATGCATGTATGCAAATGTCATGCGAATGCAAAATTTTTATGTGACTCAGATCTGCTCATCAATCGCTCTGAAGCTCAATTTTATTTCAAGGATAATATCTCTTCACTGCGTCTGCATTTCTTGGACTCGCCAATTCTTCTCCAGGCTTGGACTTGGCAATCATATCGTCCACATAGACCTCAATCTCCTTATGTATCATATCATGAAAAAGGGTCACCATAGCCCTCTGATATGTTGCCCCTGCATTTTTCAATCCAAATGGCATTACCTTGTAACAAAAAGTTCCCCATTGTGTAGTGAATGAGGTCTTGATCTTATCTTCTTCCTTCAGCATGACTCGATTATATCCCGAGAATCCATCCATAAAGGAGAACAATTCAAAACCCGCAGATCTGTCGACGAGCACATCAATGTGCGGTAGGGGAAAATCATCCTTGGGACTAGCTTTGTTCAAGTCCCGATAATCCACGCATATTCTAATTCTCCCATCCTTCTTCTTAGCGGTACGATGTTGGCGACCCAATCGGCATATGGGACACTCGATAAATCCAACTTTAAGGAGCTTCATGACCTCTTCCTTGATCTTATCCCCGATTCGGGATTCATCCTTCCGGGTGATTGATTTACTGGTGTGCAAGAAGGATTGGTGGGCGAGCATGCTCCACAATTTCACGATCTAGCCCCCGGCATGTCAAGATATGACCAGGCGAAAATATCTTGATATTCCTTGAGTAACGCCGTCATCCTTAAAACATCTGCTGCGGACAAGTGTCCTCCTATTTTCACTTCCTTGACGCTTGATCGAATCTCCTGCAGTTAATAGTGATGGGTTCTTCGGAAATAGGGGGTTTAGATTCTTCAAAACAATCCCATTCTTTCTTGATATCGCTCACATCAACCTCGTCTATATCAACTTCGCATGCATAGTCATCGAAATGATCCCGAGTCACATATTAACTCGTTATGTATGGGTGGGATGACATGCCCGAAATGCACCATGAAAGGTTAGTATTCAAAGACGATAAAATTAAAGGATGCATGATTCTTATCATGAAAACATTTTTCAAATTTCAATTTTCTTAGACAAAGAAAGGGAGAACTAGTCCACGATCTTCCGGACATCCTGGTTCTCAAAAGCTATTTAAAATCCAAGATCATATGGCGGATCGGGCCTCAAGTTTCATGGTAGAATCAATTGTCATCATCGGACCAATCCGTTGCTCCACATGTCTGTAATCAAATTTGAAATGTTTTTCATTAATAGATGCAACTAAGAACAATACAGATCTGCACTTCCCGGATCACAGCATGTGACCCAAAGGGTGCTAAAACATCAAAAAGCTTTAAAGCAAATGCAGTAATCAAAATGCATTAAAAGATAAAGTTCGAAAGAGCCTTTTACTCGGGGGTGGGGAAATCATCGTCCAGCCACTCAATTATCACGTTCACCCGATTATCCAGGAACGGGTTGAATAAGTCCGGCTCTGCATCCTCGGAGATGTCTTCATCTTCCGGCCATTTGCCTCCCTTAGAGAATACCTCGAATAAAGGGTTTAAGAGCATTTTTCCTCTAGCTTTCCATACATCGGTACCTATGAAACGGCCACCTTGGCGTCCACGGCATCCACGGTCTCCATAACGATTGTTTCGACCTCGGCCTCGACCTATGTCATTTTCTGCTATTCCATTATAACCCGGACCAACCTTGTGGTCATTTGAGCCCAAATTCAAAGGGTTACGGATTCCCCGACCATATTTTCCTAATCCAAAGACCCGAATAAATCCATTCGAGAGTAGCACTTTTCCCGCCATAGTTGCGGGTCTCGAAAGCTCGGGTATAGCCACCTTTGCATCTCGGTGACACATGCATGACGAGATACAATGTCGAAGGTATGATAACTCAGCTCCTCCTCTTTTGAGAGTTCGACGTATGGAACCATCCCTTTTAAAGCGGCCCGATGTCCCTGTCTCGCCATGGACGGTGATCAATTGACCCTTGACCACAAATTTTAACTTTTGATGCAGAGAGGAAGGTACCGCTCCGGACACATGAATCCACGGTCTTCCCGGGAGCAAGGTGAAGGCGCTTGGAATATCCAATACTTGGAACGGTATAGAGAAAGTTACCGGTCCAATGTCAATGTCCAGCTCAATCTCTCCTACAACATTCTTGGAGACTCCATCAAATGATCGGATGGTGGCCTTGGATGTCTTCACAAAATCTTCATTGATCCCCAAGCTTCTCAAAGTGCTTAGTGGACACGAGGTTGAAAACGGAACCATTATCAATCAAGACGTGAGGAACCTCCTTCCCGTGACACCTCACGGCTATGTAGAGGGCTCTGTTGTGAACTCGCCCTTCTTTCGGGAAGTCTTCGTCCGAGAAGGATATCTGGTCCTTCGGAAGGATAGCACCCACAAAGTCTCCCCAATTGCACTTCGTTAATTGTCTCGGAACATGCACCTCATCCAAAGACCTTCAAGAGGGCATCTTTGTGCTTTTCGAATTTTTGAAGAGATCCAAGTAAGGAAATGCATGCGGGCATCTTCCGCAGCTTGGTCAACGACCTCATATTCACCGGTCCTCACGACCGATTGCAACTTCTCAACCTCTTCTGCAGTTGGGACTCTCTTTTCGAATCCGCTTCTCTCGGGGAATAACATCTTCCGGATCTCATTATGGCGTCAATCTCGCCCGTTCCATAATCCAGTGAACCGCCCTTGAGTTGTACTCTTCCACGGGCGGTAGCTTAATCTTCACCGGTATGATCTTTTCGGTGGTGATTCGGATGTTGATGGTTTTCCTGAACTAGAAGCTTCCAACTCCTAGCTATCAACTTTGTTTAAATCAATCACGAAACGAATTGGGGCATCTATCATCCCAATCATTTCATCCTCATGAACCTCCTCGGGGTTATGTTACGGACCGGGCCTTATCAGCGTGGCGTTTTCTTCATCCGAGATCTCTCTTGCCTTTCCCTTCGGACTCTTAGGATAATCCCCTCAATTCTCATACCAATTTCCACCAGATGTTGGAATGAGGAGTAGGTATATGCATACATACGGTCAAAGTATTCCGCCGGAAGTGACTTCATATCGAACTCCAACATTTTCTCTCTCGACGGTGGCGGTTGCACCATCACGGCGTGTTTCTTCCACCTCCTAGCGAAGAGTTCAAAACTCTCGTCTTCCCCTTTCCGGATATTCAACGATTAGCCTTAGTGAAATAACCTCTCGATTCCCGGCTTCAAAGTGTCGTATGAAGTGTTCGATAAATCCTCCCAGCTCGGGACCCGGTCTAGATCGATTGATTGAAACCATACCATGCGAGGCCCGTTAAACTTTGTCCAAAGTTCCGGATCGGTGTTTCGTCATCTTTATGATGGCCAACCATTTGGCGAAGATAGTATGAGACATGCGCCGCAGGACACCCAGCGCCATTATACTTCGTGCGGAAGACCACTCTCGGGTTCACACCTTGAGGCGGGACATTTCTCGCTTGGGTGAGTGGCGTAATCAGCTCCTTCAACTCATCCATTTTCCTCGACACGTCATCTCCTTGCTCTTGTAGTAGAGTGATCTTTCGATTCTGTGTCTCCATGGCCCGCCGTATCTCCGTAATCTGCATATTTCTCTTCTATTCTTGTGGCGTTGTTCCTAGCCATTAATTGCGATAATTCTGCTACCATAGTCGTCAAATGACGTATATGCGTCTCCAGATTAGAAAGTCGCATATCAACCTCTTGGTTCCTCTGTTCATCCCGAGGAGTCGCTTGGTCCTTAACTTCATCGATCGTTCCCACAAATTCATCGCTTTAACGGGTCATCCATTCCACCCCACCCATCGGGAACTATATCTCCGTAATCGACAAAAAAGCTTGGGGGTGCCGAATACAACACCTTAAAGTTATAACCCCCACTATCTTCCCCCGGGTTATCAACTATTTCGCCCCTCTCTAGGGCTTTCGCAAAAATCTTCTATCGCCTCGGCGTGCTTTGTCCAGACGAATCTCATATTCGTCTATCTCTTCAATTTCTTGACCATCTTTGACGCTCATCAAATATCCCGAGGGTATTTTCAAAAGAGCTCCCTCGTAGGTTTCATTGCGAACTCCTCGAGACAGCATGTCTACCGCCACGTAGGTCCCCTTGAAAGCGACATCTTCCATTCTTCCTATGACGCCCAAGCTAATCAATTTTTCCAAGCAAGCCTCTTTTTGCTCCCGGGAAATACTCTCTCCTTCCGGATATTGCGAGGCTAATGTCAAGATATCCCGCATTTTACTCATGTCCACTATGAATTCCGAACCTCATCCTCTTCACCTCCAAAAATCGCGTTCACCTCGCGATGCTCGGGTAGCGGGTTTCTTGCACATTCGGTTCGGTTTTATCAAACTCCGTAACTTTTCCGTCGATCAATGCTTGCACCTTGAACTTCGTGAGCGAGACAGGTTGTCCGCGTTATGCCCCCTTTCTCCCATATGGTATACATACGTCCGGGTCTCATCATACCCGGGGAAATCTTGGCGGAGTGAGCTCTAGGTGGCTCTTTTTGCAACTAAGCGATTTTCCAATAGCATGGGTAACAATTTGGATAAGGGTCGGGGTAGTGGGGTAAAAACAACTCGGGTTCTTTTTTCTGAATTCCGGTGGTTTGGAAGTAGTCCAGGAGGACGTTCCTTGGGTAGGAATTGAAGGCGAGAAATTTCTGGGCTTTGGCGGGTTAGGGACAAAGGCTACTTCTCCGCTTTGCTCCCTAATATCCCTTCTCAAAGGGTATTGGCGTTTGAAAGGCGCCTCGGGTATCTTCTTCTCTCTTAATGCCCACTCGTGGCGTTCGCCACCTTGATTAGGTGCGCAAATGTCCGACACCCGGAGGTGTTCGGTTTGTCGAAAAATTCAAATGGAAGGGCTTTGAGAAACAGATCTATTAGTTCTTCTTCCGGGACGGGTGGCTTTACCTACACGCCGGTGCTCTCCATCTCTCGGGCGTAGGCGCGAACGGCCTCGCTCTTTCCTTTACTTGTCCTTAGAAGGTCCTCTCTAGTTAGGGGCGGTCGAGTGTTAAACTTGTATTGCCGAAGGAACTCGTCCGCGTTTATCCCAATCGGCGAGCCTCTCGGCTCCAATTCAATGAACCACGCCGGGGCTGTCCCGAGATAGGCTTTCCTGGAAGGTGTTAACGAAAGAGTGGAATGTTGTCCGAGAATTGCGACATTCGGCGCAGATAATACTTCAAGTGCGCCTTGGGACACCCAAGTCCCATTATATCTTCTTACAAAATCTGGTTCCTTGTAATCAGCAGGAACCTCTATCTTTTCGAACGGTGCAACCTTGTCGAATCTCGAGAGCTCATAACCCCGACTCGCCAAACACTCTTCGATCTTAGCGAGCCTCTTAATTTCCTCTTCCATTTTGAGGACTTGCTTCTCCTTTTCTCCAGATCAATCACAATGGGAGGATCCTTAGGCGGTCTCTCCGGATTCGAGTGGGATTAGCGGCGGGCGCCGGATTAGCGTTCGCCCCATCGGATGGCCCCTGCAGAGCTTGAGAATTAGGGTCAACGGGGTATTTCCCCGGCTTGCAATCATCATTGCCTTCATCTCCGCCACCATTGTGGCGATCACATTCATTTGATTCTCCGGATTACCCACACGAGGTGCGAGCTCTTCTTGTTCCATCCTTAACTTGCGCGTTTTGCTACGAGTCCTCGTATTTATCACTCACCTGTTTTCAGGATATCAAATCAGTATGGGAAATATTAAAGGATTGGAGACATTGATCCGTGGTAATTGACTTTTCTATATGTATGCATGAAATGCTCATAAAAGAAACAGTATGTATTCATTACAAACCAAATTGTTCAAAAGTATCTAAAAGATAACAAATATGTAAAATCTAAATGGGGGAATGGATCTATCCAAGTCGGGGACGCTTCCACTCTTCTCGCTCT